>NW_017802713.1:1074879-1174886 GCF_001625305.1 Branchiostoma belcheri
TGAGAATTTACCGGTTGTGTAAAAAGAAATACCTGTCTCCTAAGTTCTACCAACCTGATGAAATTATTTTCGGAAGAATTTACATATGTTTTTACATATCCTCCCTGTAGATGCACGCTACCTGCAACGTTGAGAAGAGTCACTTCAACGACTGGTTCACCGGACATCTCAACTTCCAAATCGAGCATCAGTAAGTGAAATATTTCACTTCTATTTTCATCTTCAGGTGTCACAATGTTCACAAAATTTCTATGAAAACGTCATTTAGATAAGAAAATATATCTCAGACAAAGATGTGATATCTATCTGAAACCTTCTTCTAACGGTTTTTCAACCCTATTTTAGTCTGTTCCCGACTATGCCACGTCACAACCTGTACAAGGCCACCCCTCTGGTCAAGTCGCTCTGTCAGAAGCACGGCCTGGATTACACGGTAAAGTCGCTAGGGGACGCCTTCATCGATATCTTGAGGTAAGACATCCTTTCTTGTCAAGTCTCTCTCACCATCTACCGCTATTTGCAAAAAATAAACACATATTGGTAGCATGAAAGTTCTGTGATTGTGCACTCTATTGTAAGAAATGATACCTAACACAACACAAGTTCTAACACAAACACATTTTTTCATACTTTGAAAATATTATATTAATTTTCAGGAGTCTGAAGAAGTCCGGACAACTTTGGCAAGAAACTCATTCCCACACCTGGCTCCACGGTTAGAGAGTGTCTTCAGGGGATATCTGTTTGTAACTCTACTGTTACCTTCTACTCTTACAAACAGATAACCGCAAGGCTACATATAACACGTTTTGTACGAAGAAAACACCGTTTACAGCTTTGAAGACATCTACACATATTTAATTATTACTATTAGCACGAAGTAGCCGTTACGTTTGGCTACCAAATATCTATTGGTATTGGTTATGGGGTAAGAAAAACAAGGGGATAAGTAGTTGGACTTAGAAAATATGAAGTAGCAAAATAGTGAAAGGCATCATCAACTATTAATAGGTTGTATAATTCCTTCCTTAACATGTACATGATGGTGCATCTATCGTTTTCTCTACGCCAAAGTGTGACTGCGTGTGTTGCAGAATTGTACATTGCAAGGCTGTGATTGGTTAAATATCCCAGTAAATGTCCAGTAATAGACAGTAAATGGACAGTAATGGCCTGATTGGTCAAACAAGACATTGGTTAAAACGCCAACAGTAAATAGAGGCATCAGTACTTACCAGTAATGCTTCAGTAAAACAGTAAAAGACGATTTACTGAAGATTTACTGAAATTTTACTGTTAGTAGTTGATCAGTACTTAACAGTGAATTTTTAGTACTGATGGTTTGCCAAGGGTTAGTACAATATCGCAATCATGAACCATAAACAAGCGTCCATAAGACCTTGTTATTAACTAATATATAATCAAGACCTAATGAATTGAGGTGCATTATGGAAAAGATTTCATATTATGGAAAGTATTTCATATTCTCTACGAGAATACGAGAATTCATATTCTCTACGATATGTTTGGTGGAATTAAGGAAGTTACATACAATCAAGGGCTATTGAGAAGTATCCCACGTTTCTGTAGTTCATTGACCTTTTTAAATTTCCATTTTCTAATAGACATGTAGGACATAACAAACGGAGGTGAATAATCATGTAACAAAATTACATACTAGCATTGTTGTTGTTGTTGTTTGTCCATCGTTTTCGACGATGACAAGGTATAACATGTTCGTCAACTTGCTTTGTTCGTTTAACGTTATTTGGTTGCTTGAAAGTTTATTTAGAGAAAGACATTTGCTGAATTTGAGTTACACTCTTACATGTTGTCAGAATAATGCCCAGAATATAAAGATAGTCCATGTCATTGAACTAGATGAAAATGGCTATGAAAATACGACCTCGAAAAATGGCAATAATCGTAACAATCGTTATATTGTATAGTACATGTACATTAAAGATAATATCCCTAAGTTGGTGTGTTACGCCGAGGGGAGGTTATACCGGCTATACATATACATTGTGGATACGGAATATACAACATGAAGTATATTGTAACTACCGTGGTGCACTTTGACACTCTGCTATACCTTAAAAATTAAGTTTCGGGACTAAAGAAAGAAACGTTTGGAATCATAAGTAAAATATACTTTGCTCGCAGCGATGTCCACTTTCTTCTCTTTGCTTGTGAGCTTGGTAATGATATTATTGAAATCCTATCCATTCTAAGGCAGTGAAAGAAAATGCATATCAAATATATGTGTGTGGTCCAACATCATTCTGGATACTAGTTTATTCGAGAGACTGATAGTACGAGTACCACACTCAATAGTACAGATATCCTAATCATGTTATGTGGTTCCACCAGAAAACCGAGAAAAGGGGTGAGGAAACATAGCCTGACTGAACCTCGCTTTTCGCCGGCTCCCTAGTTAGACTCCGCCACTCACTTGGCGGACTACTAGTATGTAGGGAGCCCCCCAGAGCTTGGGTTTCACAGGCTAGAGGAAACTGGTTGTCAGATTGTCTGTGGTACCCCAAATGGCGAATAATCAGACAGATAGATGAGACAATAAGACAATGCTGTCTCCCCACATGCTTTCGAGGAACAGGAACAGAAACAAGAAAACAGAAGTGCGACACAAGAACAAGTTCGTTTGTGCCTTTCATTCACGTTTCTGTATGGAAATGTCCATGTATGGCCTAAGCTGAAACGGGAAGTACTATTAATTGTCTCCCAGCTGCCTCAAAAGGACAAGTCAAACAAAACAAAACTAGTTCCACATATGTTGTGGAATGTAGTTTAACTTTGCACATAGTCTCTCATATCATTGTATCTATTTTTTTCATAAATGTTGTTTGCATTTACAATTAGCGCTCGGGCAACTTTTTGCAATAAAGTTTCATGACTCGTTAAAACACTCATGACTTTAAACAGAGAAGAGTCTATACATGCACATATGTTGGGCGGGTTTTCTGTATTCCAACCATTTACTACCTACGTAACTATGCCACCCACCGAGGACTTACAATTGACGACTTCCTATTTTTCACAAATTATCAAATCATTGCATCAGAGTCACTGCAACTACGTATTTGTGTATATACACTTCACATCGGCATCCATTTTTGGTAAACCAGACAACGTGAAGTGTCCGTAAAGGTAAAAAGGGTGGTGTTCAAGTTTAAAAACTCTAGATCGTCACTGTGTAAAGAGGACCGACCGTGAGGACCAACATGGCAGACATGGAGTCAGAAAACACCAAACCATTCCTTCGACTGTACAGCCGGCAGTCGGACGACACAAGTCTCGGCACAGACGGTAAGGATATCTAGTTTTCTACAAACATTGACAAGAAAAGAAAGGTAAATTGGCATTATACTGCAATTATGTTTAAGCATTTGTGTGATAAAATGAGTTTGTGTGTTGCAATGTTGGATAGATCGATTGGAATCAATACAAACTGAAGTGAGTTGATGAGTAAGCAATACTGACTCTCAACACGAAATTCAAGCTACCAGTCAGCATAATATGAATACAAAATCTTTATTTTAACCAGTGAGTGTATACTACTTGTGAGAGGTCTGAAAATTCTGATTTCTTGTTTCCAGTGGGTGTGGCGGTCCTCAGTGGAAAATGTTCGGAACCGTCCTTCTCGTTTTAACGTTTGCCGGAGTGGAACTCGCAGCCATCGGAGTCGGTAAGAACTAGGATCAGAGTTTTACCTGACGTACACAGCACACAAAGCGTTGCATGGTTTAGCAGTTAGACTACATTAGTGTATTTCATTATTATACAATACATTACTATACTTCATTATGCATTGATACAATTAACTTGAATATACAATGGGCTGTGGCTGATCCGCTTTCATACCCAATTCCGCTTTCCTTTTTCTTCGTTTCCTCCCTTTCAAATCCACTTATTTAAGATACACAAACCATTTTCCTAATTAGCCAATCGTATCCTTAATTCAATAATTCTTATTTTATAAAGATTATATCATTTCATATAACATGAATATAGTGAACCAGGACATTGACCTTGATGACGTCACATGTTCCACAGGAGCTGCGCATGTGCACCAGTGTGCCGTGGAGGAGAAAATCCCAGTGTTCCTCGTGGTTTCCGGCGCGCTATGCCTGCTGGGAGGCCTGACAGGTGTGCGGCGACCACGTGACCGCCGTGAGGACACCTGCTGCTGCAGCTACACCTGCGACAGGTACAACATACCTGTGGTGCTGCTGATAGCGGGATGGTTTATTGCAGGTGATTATTATGTTAACCGAAGGAAAACATATTGTTTTTGCTACGTTTCCTCTTCTTCTCCAAACCAAGAAGGTCAATGACCTGAAACAGACTGTCTGTTACCATGGTAACTAGTGTTGGGTTACACCATGTTGCAATTTTATAGCAGGAGGGATTTAGACTCCTGTCTGACCATATATATGAATGTTTGAACAGAGCAGACCATATGTGAAGGTAAACATTATGCATTTGCTTTGCAAATGTTACCTTTCTAGTTTATTTGTTTAGTTTCAAAAATTGATGATTAGTTCGCGGGTGGTTGCTGGAACAAGCAAGGACATTTCGAGTTTTAATTTTTTTTTATCTATAGGTCAAAATCAGAAAGTATAATACACAGTTTTGATGAACTCTAGCAAGCTGCTAGTATTAGCAGTACCGGTGAAACAAGAGAGTTGTAACAAAACATGACAAGCACAATTACAAGTTCAATTGTGAATTTAAATGAACCTTGAAGTTTTCTCTTATTGCACAAAATATTGATTCATATTTATGTCTTTCTTTTCGTCCAAGGTAATGTGTGGGTGTACTCTGTATACCCTAGCGTCATCACTGTAGACCCCACAACAACATCGTTCTGCCAGCCTACGCTATACTACTTCGCGTTCTGTTACGTCACGATCAAGTGGATCATCGCTGCCCTGGCTGCCATGGCCCTGCCCTTCGTCATGACGTCATTCTCCCTGCCGTTCACCTTACAGTCGCCAGGCGGCCGATATGGTTATGTCCCGTTTTAGGATTTCAAGCGAAGTTCCGTTTTTTGTGACAGCAATGGTACATTGTTTGGTGTCATTCAAGGTTCATGGAATGTACGATAAGATAGTAAACTTTTCACAGACTTAACATCTGCACAATTAAACGCTTTACGTTGTACTGACAAGGCTTTACCCTGTACTAACCTCAGTATAGTATCTGTTAAAAATGTACCGGTTTCCATCCGTAGACTTTCTATATTGTATGTTGTTAACATCGACGTATTACATAATTGTATCCCATGATTTTACTGTCGGTATCTTAGATGTGCAAAACTGACTACTCTTTAACTACAAATAATAGGTAACACGTCCATTTGAATAATCGAGTTTTATTCAAAATTATGTGCATTACGCGTTGCTAATCAATGTGAATATATAACAGTGCAGTGTAAAGATGTAAAATTTCTTTCGTGGACACATGTTTATCTTTTCCATGATGTTCGAACATCTTTTTGTCCTTTTTCACTGGCACCGCATGGAATTCGAAAGTACTTCCATTTTGTGGAGATTTACTAAGATAAAATTCAGTTGAAAGGAATTGGTAATATTCTGATTTCATGATATAGTACGTAATAAAATATCAATCATTCAATGTAAACTAATAATAGTAAAATTATATAAATAAGCGATGCCGCATTTCTACGTATACATAGTGCCTACTAGTTATGTATTTCTAAATGTTACAATTGTACAATATTCTTCTACAAGATTTTTGGCTACCAGATTGATCATGTGAAATAGACATTATACAATTATCAATCTAAAAGGAAGTGACATATCGCTAAATATTACGAGTTAAAATGTCCTACATTTAATCGCCATTAAAATTAACATATTCAAGCCCGTGCACTCTTATAACTTTGCCATTTTATTTAGCTATTACTATTAATATCCTCTAAATATGATTACTGTGCTTCAGATTTTAAGTATTACTATTAATATCCTCTAAATATGATTACTGTACTTCAGATTTTAAGTAAACTGAGATAGAAAAATTTACATTGAACAACAATCGCTACTCTATTAATCTGGAATACGAACAATCGGCGGTTTTTTTTTGTTTGTTTTGTTTACATCATACATATTTTCAAATTATTCAGAGACATGTGCAAATCTACGGTAGACCGCGCGGCCGTCAGCCAATCGTCACCCGTTTTTTTTTGGCCTTGTTCATATGAAACCACCCGAACCGCGATTCGGGTAACTCGCATTCCTCACATCTGGTCCAAGTGCCATACATTCCTTTCAGACTGTGCCCGATCACGATTCTCCGAAACTGCATTCATTGTTGTTTAAAGTTAAAACTTTTGATCCAACACAAAGATTCTCTCACCTAGAGCTTTCGACCAGTCGCTCTGGTCTTCCTCAGTAGACTGACCCAGTGAAGCTTGTCACGTGGCTTCTTTGAAGTGTGACGTCAACACTGGGTCAAAGGTATCTGGTAGACGATGTCGACCCCCGTCGCGGTTCAATGTGGGGTGATGGGCCCTGATGCACATGTATATGGCTTCCTTCACCCCTCTCAAGAAATAGTCATCTGAGGAACCTGACAATACATACGAAAATATCCCATAAAGATATACAGTATCCAAGACAATATTAAGGCCGATTGGACAGCAGGTTAGTTGTATCGACCCTTTGTGTGTGCACCGTTATATGGGCAAACCCGACCGGACCCGGAAAAAACACCTGCAAAAGTTGCTCGCTGCAGCTCTAGATAATTCCGCCAGGTGCGCTCCTGACCCGGAAGCGTTCTTCCCCCTTGTCAACCTTTCACCCTCACGTGACGTCAGCACCAGAATTTCCGGATGATTCAGAGTCACTTCGTCATCATCTGTGTGTAATATCTGTGTGACTTTCTGTGTTTCTGGTCACTCCCAACGCTTTCAAACACCTTGTAGCAGGACAGGCAAGCCTTCAAGATGTCGAACATGGAGAAACACCTCTTTAATCTGAAATTCGCTGCCAAGGACTTGCAGAGGAACGCCAAGAAGTGCGACAAAATGGAGAAGGAGGAAAAGAACAAGTTGAAGAAGGCGATCCAGAAAAACAACATGGAAGGCGCCCGCATTCACGCCGAGAACTCCATCCGACAGCACAACCAGTCGCTCAACTACCTGCGGATGAGCTCCAGGATAGACGCCGTGGCGCAGAGGGTACAGACGGCCGTCACCATGAAGAAGGTGAGTGAACCAGCTAAACGTACACAACGTACACACAGTGTCTGTACATGTACTAGGGCTCGACAAAATTCTTTCTGCATAACTGTACTGGTGCAAGTACTTAACAAATTATAATAACAATGAAACCTACCTTCACCAAACAGACAAGTTTTACCCGCACCAATCAGATTTTGAGAAGAATGGGCTGTTTAGAAAAAAAATGTGGAGGGGGGGGGTTGAAGAGCTTGGATTTTCTACTTTTTGACTCCGGTTATTATTATCCGAGGGCCTTGACCCCTTTCATTTTATCCATATCCAGGTACCTTGGCCCCTTATAAATTTCATCCAAGTGACTTGACCCCCTATGATTTCATCCAAATCCAGGGTTTTCTTCTTGTAATCCCCCTCAATCCAAATCCAACAAAATCCACACCCACTACAACCCCCATATGTAAAATCTGACCTCTTCAACCCCCCCCCCCCCTCCTCAGTTATTTTTTGTTGCAAATCACTAAATCAGCCACCTGTTTTTTTACCACTTGCTGGCTGTGACGTCATGGCAATCCCAAGTGTATTGCTCATTATACAACGTTTTGTTTACAAATGTACCATACCCGTAGCCAGAGGGACAAACCCCCCACAAAGCTCAAAGGTCCACTTTTTGGTCCACTTTTTATCTAAAGGTCCAAGATTTTTCTTAAAGATGGACTGATTCGTGTCACCAGCAAGGCTGGAATCGTAGGAAAACGGCTCATTGTCATTGAAAAAGTTATCTCTGATTTTTTCTTTGAATTCAAATCCTCTTTTAAAAAATGCAGGAAAGGCATTTCAGAAGGTTCATTTCTCAAAATTTCCTACGTACGAGTATGCCTACGTACCCCCCTGGGAACCTCGTGCCTTCGGTGCTCAGTCCCTCAAGCAGTGGGAAGAATCCCCCATTCAAAATCCTGGCTACGGGCATGCTTACTAAAAACATCGCACATTAATGTTTTCCTCACAATGTTACTACCCAGGTGACCAAGGACATGGCTGGTGTGGTGAAGTCCATGGACGCTGCGATGCGCTCCATGAACCTGGAGAAGGTCACCGCGCTCATGGACAAGTTCGAGCGGCAGTTTGAGGATCTGGACGTGCAGTCGGCGCAGATGGAGGACGCCATGAGCGGCACCACGACCCTGAACGTCCCGACGGACCAGGTGGACCACCTGATGCACCAGGTGGCTGATGAAGCTGGGCTAGAGTTGAACATGGAGCTGCCCCAGGGCCAGACCAGCACCATCGGGACACCCTCCACCGCCTCCGAACAACAGGACGAACTGTCACAGAGGCTCGCACAACTCAGGCAGATGTAACAACACACAACATTTGTATATGCATTCTTTAAGTTTAAGATCAAAAGACAAGGCTGTCTTTGCTCAAATGATAGTACAGTGCTGTACATGTAACTTAGGCCACAGCAAGTAAATTTTATGAATGACATCCTCTGCAGACTCCAAATCTAATGCAAGCAGGCAAAAAAAAACAAGACGGGCCAAAAAAAACAAGTTTCCTACATTTTTAAATTTTGACTCAATTATTGTACAAATGGTTTTGATTCAGTGGGAACATCACATACACACAGCCAGCATCACATATCACTGCATCAAAGTAAGACACAAAACATTAAATCAGAGCCTTTTCTTGTCTTCTCTTAATACTTGTCTTGTCTTAATACTTATCTGCCATCCATCTTCTGACATGGCAACAGACATCTTTGCCCATTTTCGGCATGTTGACCACTGTCAGAAGGCAACAAAAATTTTTTTTTTCCAAAATCAGGCAAAAATTAATGTGCGCTGATGTCATCCATAAAAATTCCTTGCTGTGGCCGTACTTAGATAACTTCCTTTGATGTCGTATACCAACCAAGCCTTTGAAATGCCATCTAAGCTTACTTACTACTGTTATATTTTGCCACAAATGATTTCTTCAGATGTAGTCACTTACAGCTACACTTATCTACATGTAACGTTACCTGTGTTATGTTGGCTGTTAGGAAAGATTCTGTTGTCCAAATGTTGGTGTGTGAATTGTACAGATTGAATAGAAGCTATATCTAATGAGCATGCCTATATCACTCCTATACTGTATTTACTTAACATGCAACTTTTTGGAGTAAAATACAGTAATCTATAATTTTGTAAAAGCTGTATATATGAGTCATGTTTTACCATGTTTGAATCCCCATGTAACCCAAGGTGTATTGTTGGTGATAGTCATACATAATTATGGTTTATACATGTACATGCAAACAACTTTTTCAATTCTTCAGAATTTCTTAGCTGTTAGTTAGGCCAAAAATCTATGTAATATCATGGTGTGGTGTTAAATATATAGGAATAGCACAGCATTCACAAGCTTTTGTTATATTCGGTTTAACTCTCTATTATAAATGAAGCAAGAGCTCTGGAAGAGTCGATGTGCTGATTGCTTTGTACCGGTATTACGCAAGATTACTCTTTGTTACCTCCAGGGAAGGAGACATCCTTCCGCAGAAGGGTATTAAAATGGTTTGGGATTTTCATGTTCGCAGCTGTTTCTCACGTTGGGGTGGACGGATTTTTTTTGGACTCGGTATTTGTTTTGCTATTGGGCTGTAGATGATGCACGTTCTTTTGCTTTTATTGTATATGTGTTTTCGGTTGGGAAAATTAAGACTTTGGTTGGCACCCGAACACCACTTTGACCCTGAAAATGGCCGTGCATGTTGACCTTTGGTGTATTTAAGGTATTATCAGTCCGGTCCACTTTCCTTACACTTCGCACAGAGGGGTGTCCGGTTTTGATAAATTCTCTGTTTAAAAGTATGCGCCAAAACACTGTTTTCCACTGCTGCATAGCCAGATGTAGTGAAAATATGCACAATTCAAAGAACCTTTAGTGAAAATATATATTTCTTTGTGGATTTATGGTGTCTTTTGAGTTCGATCGAACCCGGGAGTATTAATACGGGGGCATGGTATCTGGTAAAGGTAGCCAGTCACAAGTATGCAAATGAGTATTATGAAAACATTTGCATACATGCGTATATTACTACAACTTCTTGTAAACCCTTGTATATTTGATGTACTATAAGCAGCAAGCTACTGTATGTAACATTTGGGATCCCAGTCACTATGTCTCCATTCATATGATATTGAGATTGACACTGAAAATTCACAAATTGATTTCCTTCGTATATTGCAGTCAGTGTGTTAATATTCAGTTTGTTGTCATGAAGAAAAGACAAGGTTCAAACTGAAGCTATCCCTGTCCTTGGTGCTGAAAGCCATCCCTACACAATGCCCCTCCCCTGTTCATGATAGTATTACGCGGTTGCCTAGCATTTTCACCTCTCCTAACCTCATAAATCGGCTCCTTTTCTCTTTAAAGGCAGTTCTTACAACTCTGTAGCTTATCTGGGGGAACATAATTGCCCACAATAGTCCCGTTCGTCCGCAAATCCTCCGTAACTTCAGTTTTTACATGAAAAGGAACGCGTGGCTGTTTAGTTTCGAGTTGGTTGCCCATATTTGGTCGTAAAGTGACACGTCATCGTTGTTTCTAACCCAATCACCAACGAGGAATTGTATTAGCCAATCAGGCTCAATGACTCAAAAATGTTGCCGTGATGATAACCAATCAGCATCAAGGATACATAGGCTAATGACCCTCTGCGCCATGTATCAAAAATTATTGAAAATATGAAAATATTGAAATTATTGCACGTGAAAAATCCCCTCAAGTACCTGCAATAACTTCATGAACTGCTAGAGGCCCTCATTGACACGTGTGATGAATTGGCATCATGGCCTGTGGATGCCTCCAATTAACTAAAGCGTGAGGGGGTAAACTTTGTAAAGAATGGTGCACGTTCGCCAGGGATGGAAAGATTCTTCTGGACACCTCAGGTATGAATTATTACACTTCTAGAAAGGCTTGGGTGGAAAAACTGGAGCGAAAAATTGAAGTTGACTCGCTTTATTACCTTCGCCAACGAGGTCATGTTTCCTTGATTTTGTTCTTATTATCAGTTTTAAGCGTCCAGAAATCATCTTGACGTGAAGAATGTACCATATAGAAGATATTGCAATAATTAGTTCTGTAATTGCTTGCGCTATTTTTACTTTAAACGCTAATGTTTACACCCATTCCTGCCTATATTTAACCCAACATATCTACTCAGTTCGCCTGGAGGATTACGTTACTACCTCGCATGACGTAATGCGGCACCTGGACTTAATGTCTGCATACTTTTGAGCCTCATTATCAGATGAAATCCGCTGGTTTGATTGGTCCTCCTTTTAATTGAATTAACGCTGAGCTAAGACCTGTCAAATGACCATTTTATTGAATAACTTTTGAAAATAATTCGCCACAAGCGTCCTTTTAGTCACAATTTGCGGACGTTTCGGTTATATTCCGTTACATTATGTACCATATGCATTATGATACTAATATGATATTTTTGTGATATTATGGTAGATCCAGAACAAGTTAAAACTATTAAATGTTACGTATTTTTAGTTTACAATCGTCTATTAAGAGAAATGAACACTCTAAGATTAAGACAAGATCGAAGTAATATTCTACATGTATGACGCGTGAAATTTACTCTTGTTGTACTGAGTCTGTTGTACGTATTCCTAAAGGCATTTGTCGCAATAGCTGTAATGTTGCAATTGGTATATACTATTGGTAAGTTGTCACCTACTTATGTTCTTATCGCAATCAAAAGATAAATGGCCTGGGTCAAACAATGATCATTTATTGAAAAATGGTTTCTCCTTAAGTTGAATGATGAGGATAGAAAAATTGAGAATTTTAAATTCGTAAGATGAAATCCATAATTAAATCATCGTATTTTTCAGGCCTGCATGTGTTGTGATTGCCTATTGGCTTGTCGTTAATCTAATGTTAACTTGATTATCGAATGCAAATTTTGCTCATGATTTACAGGTGACACAGCACATGTGCGTGAAACACGCCTTTCCAAGATGGCGAGTGTGTGCATGGAAGGAAAGAACGAACGGGTAAAAATTCCGCCCAGGAAGACGCGCCACGTCCGCTTTGGTGGTAAGTTGTACTTTAAATTGTCGTAGATACTCTCCGAACTATTATAGGTAAATCTCCTTTGAGTTTAATGAAGCAAAACGACGGAATTTCGAAAATAAGTTGCGGCCCCTGTCCCCACGAGTTAACGCTGCACTTAGTTATACGTCGCTACCCTCCGAAATACAATGGCGTTTTCCCTAGAAATCGCAAGGTGGCAGTTCTTCACAGAAACAAACAACATCCGGGCACTAACCCACGTGACCTTCTCTTTCCCTTCACTGCCTTCGGCTAGGTAAGTGGATTTTGTAGTTCTCGCTTGGTGGTGTGTTTTTTTTCACATTTTAGCGATCTTTCCTGTTTCCTTTTGGATCAGGAAGGTTCCGGAGGTCCCACTGTCTCTGTGGGTCCTTGTTTTTGGTGTGTTTAGAGTCTGATTATTCCATTTTTTGCTGTTTTGTTTACAGCATTTTTTCAGTTATGGAGCCCGCCACTACGTCACGTGGGGATTTTGCTCCCTCGGCAACGTACGTGCAGGCAGGGATGAGAACTGATACTCAACTGTCAGGTGCGTTTACTCCGTTGCCTCACCTTGGTTTTGCACCCGTGCCAACGGGAACTGCAAGCAGTACTGGTACTTATCGTGCCATGTTCTCCGCCACCTCGGTGCCGGGACATGTTGGAGCACGCCCAGTTGCCACTTCGGTGCCGACTGCGGGAGGTACTGCGGGCTTTCAGCCCAATTTCCCTTTGCCCACTAGTGGTCATTGGGATGTTTTCTCAGAGTTCAACCGTCTTATGACGGATATGAGATCTGTTTTGGACCAGCAGTCCTCGCTCAGAGGCCATCTGAATCAAGGCACTACTCGTGCAATGGTTCATCGTGAGGATGAGGAGTCTGAGGACTCAGAGGTTGACGTTCGGGCCCCGAGACGTCGGTGGCGTTCGACTTCTGCCTCACGTGTTAGGTCCAGGTCCCCTATCAGGGACGTGACATCCGTTTCTACGGATCCAGAGCTGGTCGATGCTATCGACCTGCATCCTTCTGAATCTGAGGCTCTTTCAGAGTCAGAACATGCTCCCTCAGAACACCCTCCTCCGGAAGGGTTAACAGAGCACACTAGCACAGAGCACTCTGAGGTCCACTCGGATGTAGCAGTGCAGCCTGTACAAGACAGGCCTTCCTTCCTGACCTCACTTCAACCACGAGTTAAGGGACTTGTTGTTTCCCCTGGGATCGTGGATTGGTTTAAGGAACAAAGACTTCTCCCCTGGCAGGAGAAGGCTTTTGAGGATACAGAGAAGGCCTATCACCTGGATGCCTCTCAGGCGGCAGCGGTCTCTGCCCCCAAGTTGCACAATGCCTTGGGTGAAAGGTGGAAGACGGTGAAACAGACGGTACAGGCGGTGAAACAGGATAATGCTTTGAGGGCTATCCAGGGTCATGCCCTCGAAGCTATACAGCCGGTCTTGCAGGTGATGGACCTGCTGCAGCCTCTGCTCTCGCACGAGGATGAGTCTGTCCGTGACCAGGCTAAGGTCATTGCTGATCACTTGAACATTGCTGGTCAGCTGAATGCAGGAGTGTGCTCTCACATTACCTACTTCAGGCGCCGTCAGGTGCATGATTGGGTCGAGGATAAGTTCAAGTGCTTGGTCAACGACAAGATCAGCACTAAACATCAGGCTGGGGATGACCGCCTGACTGTACCCACTTGTGAGTGGTTGTTGGGGGATGACATTCTACAGAAAGTAGAAGAGATCGATAAGGCTGGTAAGACAGTGGAAAAGGTCTACAAGGACCCTAAGCCGTCTACAAGGCGGGTGGTCTACAGTAGCCCTTTGGCCGCAGTTGACTCTTCTCAACCCAAGATGAGTTTTGGGAGAGGACGTGGGAAGCAGTCCTTCCATAACCGTCAGCAGTCGGCTAAGGGCAAGTCATACCGTAAAGGAAATCAGTCCTTTCGGCAGGCAAAAAAGTAGTCAACCCCCCACTTCGTCTCGAGCCAGGGTCGCCCTCTGGGATGGATCTTCTTCCAGTTGCTGGGAGAATTCAGCATTTCCTTTCTCATTGGGAAACCATCTGCTCAGATCCATGGGTTCTGAGCACTGTGAGCAAAGGTCTGAGGGTCCATCTCACAGGGCGACCCCATCAACTTGTCCCTCCAGAAGAGGTGACAGGGTTAAATCTAGAGGCCGAAAACCTCATGGCAGCAGAGGTTTTGTCGCTGAAACAAAAAGGGGTGATCTTGGAAGTGTCTCCTGTGGAAGGACAATTCCTATCACGCCTTTTTCTGGTCCCAAAGAAAGACGGGACCTGGCGTCCAGTAGTCAATCTAAAGCCTCTCAATCAATATGTGGTCGCAGACCACTTCAAGATGGAAGGGATGAAGGAGGTCCAGTCGCTTTTACAGCCAAACGACTGGATGGCCACCTTGGATATCAAGGATGCCTATTTCCACATTCCCCTACACCAGTCCATGAAGAAACTCCTGCGGTTTCGCTTCAAGGGCAGGATTTGGGAATTCCAGTCCATGCCGTTCGGACTGAATTGCGCGCCGAGGGTCTTCACAAAGGTGATGAAGCCCATCGTTGCGGTAATTCGATCTCAAGGGATTCGGATTGTGATATATCTCGACGATATGTTGATTTTGGGGTCATCCCAATCTCAATGTCAGCAGAATCTCCAGTTCGCAATAGACCTTCTATCACGGCTGGGATTTCTGATCAATTGGGAGAAGTCCCAGTTGATCCCGACACAGAAGCTGATCTTCTTGGGTCTGGAAATAGATTCTCATCTCATGACGTTGCTTCTCCCTCGGGAGAAGGTGACAAAGATTGTCAGGAGCTGCACCTCCTTGCAGAGGTTGCAGCATGTGTCCCTCCGGCAGATTGCCGAAGTGGTGGGTCAAATGAATGCAGCGTCAGCAGCAGTCTTGCCTGCTCCGCTTTACTTCAGGAATTTGCAGAGTTGTCTAAACAACGCTCTGAAACAGAATCGTCCATGGGAGACCAAAGTGGTGTTGTCCCCTCAAGCTCGTGCAGAGTTAGCGGCCTGGGCAGCTTGTTTGCCTCAGTGGAACGGTCGGGCCATTCTGTTGAGTCCAGTGGTTCTAACCATCACCACAGATGCATCTCTCCAAGGTTGGGGAGCAGTCTGCAACGGGCGCAGGACAGGGGGTCGCTGGTCTCCTCAGGAGAGACAGAGACACATAAACGAGCTGGAGTTGATGGCTGCTTTCTTCGGCCTGAAGTGTTTCGCATCCAACCTGAGCGATTCCCACATTCGACTCAGGTTGGACAACACAACGGCAATCTCATACATCAACCGACAAGGAGGATGCCACTCCTTGCCTCTCAGCCAAACTGCCGTTTCTCTATGGAAATGGGCTCTAGCGAGGGGTTTGATGTTATCAGCAGAACATCTGCCGGGTCGGGTCAACCTGGAAGCCGACACGGCATCCAGAGTGTTTCACGATCACACAGAGTGGAAGCTCCATCCACTTCTCTTTCACGAAGCATGTCAGATGCTTCATTTCCACCCAGAAGTGGACTTGTTTGCCTCGAGGCTCAACCATCAGCTTCCACTTTATTGTGCATGGCATCCCGACCCAGAAGCATGGAGGATCGATGCCTTCCTCTGCTCTTGGGGCAAAATGCGGGTGTACGCATTCCCACCTGTTTGTCTACTCACAAGAGTCCTGAACAAAATTCGGTCAGATCAGGCAGTAGCCTTGGTCATAGCACCTTTTTGGCCCTCTCAGCCATGGTTTCCACTGCTCCGAGAGTTAGCCATTCGGGATCCGCTGTTCTTCCCTGTGGAGAAGAACGTCCTGTGTCTTCCCGGGTTAGAAGAGGTGCATCCTCTTTGGAAAATTCTCAAGCTGACCGCTTGGCTTGTGTCAGGCAAGCATTGATAACTTCGGGTTTGTCATCTGAAGCGGCAGCAGTGGCTTCCGCGGCTCAGCGAAAAAGTACCCAAAAGCAATATCAGTCAGTTTGGAAACGTTTTTCCAGTTGGTGCAGGACTAAGTCCTTAAATCCCCTCAGTACTACGGTTCCTGAGGTTATTGACTACCTCTTGTACCTTTATCAAGAGGGTATGTCTTATAAGACCATTAATGTCCATCGCTCTGCGATTTCCTCAACTCGTCAGACTTCAGATGGTGTCCAGATTGGGCAACACTGGATGGTTGTTAATTTTATGCGGGGTGTGTTTAATATGCGCCCCCCTAGACCTAGGTACCTAGTTACCTGGGATGTTAGTAAAGTCCTCAGATTCCTGCAGACTTGGGAGCCTCTAGAGTCTCTTACTTTGAGGCAGATTACTCTGAAGACTTTATCATTGATGGCTTTGTCATCTGCTGATAGATGTGGGACGTTGGCGTCCTTGTCTATTGATCTTATGAGCGTGTCTGACGTTAAGGTTTGTTTTGTTCCAGTTGAGTTAACAAAATCTGATAGGCCTGCTCGGCCTTACAGAGAGATTGTGTTTCATGCTTACCCAGATCACAGCAGTATCTGTGTGGTAAGACATATTAAGGAGTACCTTAGGAGAAGTCAGTCTCCTGTTAGGTCTAAGAAGTTTTTCTTATCTTTTAAGAATCAGAAACCTGTTGTTTCTGCAACTTTAGCCAGATGGTTGAAGTTGGTTATGGAGCTTTCTGGTATTGATACCAGTGTTTTTAAAGCTCATTCCCATCGTGGTGCCGCTGCGTCTGCAGCTTTGCGAAAGGGTTTGTCTCTGAATGAGTTGTTGCGTTTGGCAGACTGGGCCTCGGCCAGAACCTTCCAAACCTTTTATTTCCGACCAGAGATCGAGTCGGATTTAGGTAGGGCACTCATCTCTACCTTGAGTGCCTCAACCTTGCCCGAAAGGACTACAGTGTAGTAGTTCTGCCCTTTAATGTATCCGGCACTTCAGCTGTCAAAATGGGGGATCAGTCATCCTTCAGCAGCACCTGTATGACGGAGGTGAAAGACGTGACTCCAGGATGATCATTCATCTCTCCCCTTGGGATCTGGTGAGTCTCGTTTTTCTATTGTTATACTACCCTCATCTCGCGGCTTTGAAGTCGCCATTGTATTTCGGAGGGTAGCGACGTATAATTGAGAGTTATCATACCTACCTGGTCAGATAACTACAGTTATACTAGCTACCCGAAGAAATACAATGTCCCACCCTTTCTCTGACCCGGCCCAGGCTCGATGAGGTTCCCCTTGCCTCGGCTTGGTTCCGGGAAAGAGGAGGTCACGTGGGTTAGTGCCCGGATGTTGTTTGTTTCTGTGAAGAACTGCCACCTTGCGATTTCTAGGGAAAACGCCATTGTATTTCTTCGGGTAGCTAGTATAACTGTAGTTATCTGACCAGGTAGGTATGATAACTCTCAATTAAGTAACCGATGAGGGCGCATTTGCGTGGTCCAGTAATAATTAAGGAAGATAAAAAGGCACTTTCATTTATTCAAATGTTTATTCATTTTACACCGTACCCACATCAGTTCTTTGAACATGGGTCAACCAATTACTATTCAATATTAAAGGGTGAAATTAATGATCCTGAAATAGAAGAACTACACCAATCTGATTAAGAGGTGCATTTCATACATAATCCGCTAAGGGGCGGTTATATGTGACCCCTGACCTGAACAGCTTTGCTTGAAACTTGGTATTTTGTTGTTGTCGTCCTGTGTATTTTGGTCAAATTCTTACGTTTCAATGTAAAACAAAAGTGTTACGAGGCACAAGCAGACAGAGAGGACACGATAGTACCGTTTGTGAAGAGGATGACATGGATAAGGTGATAGATTTGGAAGGAGAGGAGACAGACGACCGGTAAGTTCGAGTGGGGAGGGGGGCGGTAACACAGTTGTTTATGTATCGAAGACCATATCCAGGGTAATGAAATACGTCACATAGTGATCAGGAAGGTAAATTTGAAGGTAGAAAAGACACCAGGAATCCATCATAAGGTTTACTGTAAGAGAAGCGGTGTTTTGGCTAGAACAGTTCAGGACTTTTCTATGCATGTTAACCAGTTGTTGAGCGGTAAAAAAAGACTCTCGAGCTTGATTTTGGTAAAATCTGAGATTAAAATGTTTATATCTGCCGTGTAAACCTTACACCGGGCTCTAAACTCATTTTTGGGAATAGGTGTAGCGTGCACTGGTGCACCCAACCTAAAAAATTTGGTGCACATTTTTTTTGAGTGCACCATTTTAAAACAAAACTTAATTGCAGATCTTAATACTGCTCCTCTTCTAAACTTTTTAGAAATTATATATGAATCATTTGTCATGTATTATTGTATTGTAAAACTTTTTGAATATTCTACCCATCAAGTGTGATTTTAGAACCATGCATGTACTCAGATTTCATGTTAACTTAGTGTACTTTACATGTACCTTTTTGGTTGTCCCCAGTTCAAGCAGTTCAGTGTTTGACCACATATTTTATGACAACATGTTTTCAGATGGATGTGCCAGTGGGAAAAGTCATCATATGAACTGCTGTTTATTACATTTGTACTTTTGAGATGGATTCTTCACTAAGTCTTGATGTAAATTGTTATGTTGCAAGTCTTTGCAAAGCAGTCTTACTTAACTTGCTTAATAACCTTAGACTTAGAAATTCTGTTTACACTATTGCCTAATTACTGTTTTATTCGTGTATACAAGCTTGATCTGCTTGTCAATTTTCATGAACTGATATTTGAAATGCATTTCCATTTGTGTTGTCGTTGGCTCTGATGTTTTGTGTCTAGTTGTAATTTGATGAATGTCAGTATGAGATGCATATTATGTTGTTATTATAACCAATATAGACTTTAGAACAAATGTATTGTGATATCATGTGTGAGATGTATTTTCTTGTGATTTTGTCTTGAAATCTCAAGACAAAAGAGGTTACATTGTATAATGTCTGCAGTATAACCTCCTTGGTCCCACATTGCACTTTTAGTCATTTGAGATACAGCATGTCACACTTTCTGCACTGTGCTTTGGACCTTTACAGGCAGCATTTAGCTCCATTCTTACTGTCATAAACTTGCATGTTGTGTCACATAATATCTTGCATTAGTAAGGCCAATTGCTGTTGTCAATACAGTGACTTTTGTTTCTTTGTTTTCAAGATGCGGACCCGGAGACTGGACTGCAGCAGGAGGAAGAACCAGACTTTTGTAGGCAGGGCTGCGTGAAAGAAGAATTGGGGAGGAATGAGTATGGTTTCTTTATTAACATGAGACAACACTCCACATGCACACACTTGCACTCACATTTCTCTTTTTTCGTGAGGAGCCATTTAATGTTTATTGTAGCCGGCGACTTCAATTCCATGTTAAGCAACACTGAAAAATTCTTCATATTGTATGGTTGAATGCCAAATTGCACCTAAATTGTTGCTTCAGACCTTTACACTTAAATTCTTCTGCCGAAAAACTTCGCATCTAAGCCGGCTGCATGAATTCCACGTTGTTATCCTCTTCATATTGTATGAATCCCAAATTGCCCCCAAAATTGTCGCTTTGGACCTTTACACTCCTGCCGAAAAACTTCGTCTCCGCATTAATTCCTTAGTCATCCTCTTCGTATCGTATGATTGCCAAATTGCTCCCAAAATTGTCGCTTTGGACCTTTACACTTAAATTCTCCCGCCAAAAAAAAATTATTGGCACCCTCACCTGGTTAATTAATTGGATTAAGTTTTCCCGCCAAAAAACTTAGTATATAGACCACTCTAACCTTGAACTTGTGCCCCCCTCCCCACTCTTCCTGCCCACCTTCCACAACTCAGTATGTTAGTTACACTGTTCTCTGGACTTCTTCGAACATGTAGTCACCACACTGCTACACAAACACTTTGTTGATCGAGTGCAGTTTTTCCACCACTTAGACTTTAGAATAATCTCTTGCTCTCCTGGTGGGTCAATTGCACTGGTATACTGATGTGTCGAAGCATCAATGTCTCCGAAAAGACATCCCCCGGGGAGTACACTTAGTGCATTGACTGACCAGGAGAGCGAGACATTATTCTAAAGGCTAAGTGGTGGAAAAACTGCACTCGATCAACAAAGTGTTTGTGTAGCAGTGTGGTGACTACATGTTCGAAGAAGTCCAGAGAACAGTAACTGAGTTGTGGAAGGTGTGCAGGAAGAGTGTGGGGCACAAGTTCAAGGTTAGAGTGGTCTATATATATAAGTTTTTTGGCGGGAAAACTTAATCCAATTAATTAACCAGGTGAGGATGCCAATTTTTTTTTTAGCGGGAGAATTTAAGTGTCAAAAGAAACGTCTAAAGCGACAATTTGGCATTCATACGATACGAAGAGGTTGACTAAGGAATTCATGTGGCCGGCTAAGATTCAAAGTTTTTCGACGGAAGAATTTAAGTGTAAAGGTCTGAAGCATCAATTTAAGGACAATTTTGCATTCAACCATACAATATGAAGAATTTTTCAGTGTTGTTTAACATGAAATTGAAGTCGCCGGCTACAATATACGTTAAATGAAAAAAGAGAAATGTGAGTGCAAGTGTGTGCATGTGGAATGTTGTCTCGTGTTAATAAAGAAACCATACTCACTCCTGCCTATCTTCCCCCTGCTGCAGTCCAGTCTCCGGGTCCGCATCTTGAAAACAAAGAAACAAAAGTCACTGTATTGATAACAGCAATTGGCCTTACTAATCAAGATATTATGTCACACAACATGCAAGTTTATGACAGTAAGAATGGAGCTAAATGCTGCCTGTAAAGGTCCAAAGCACAGTGCAGAAAGTGTGACGTGCTGTATCTCAAATGACTAAAAGTGCAATGTGGGACCAAGGAGGTTATACTGCAGAGTCTGACATTATACATTATACAGTGTAACCTCTTTTGTCAGACTACTCGTTTGAAGATGTGAAAAGGAGTCTAGATACAAAATGTATTGTACTTGTAGCATGTTACACCTCAGAGTTCTTAATAATAATAACATATGTGATGAAGGTAAAGATGAACTTCTTGTATGCGACCTTTTACTTTGCCTTTTCCTAGAAATGTTGACAAGTGCTCAAGAAGTCTAATATACTAGTCATTTATTCAAGTCAAAGGCAATACAAAATTAATGTGACAGATGTTTTGCTTCATGTGTGTTATTTTTACAAAGTGTAAGACATAAGGGAAGAGTGCTAGAGTCAAACAGATCTTCAAAAGCAATCATTATCTCACCTGTGGATGTTGTTGTCATCTTGCTCTTGTGTCTCTAAATCACCCGATCTGGTCCAATCTTCTCTTGTCAGGTATACAAAGAATTCACCACTACTGCATCATTCAGCAGCCACCTAACTATACAGACATCAGAAATTACACACTTGTCTCAAATAACATCAAATAGCTGTAGGTAAAATGCAGAATTGGGATTTTTCTCACCTAACAGATATTCCTCTTGGGTCTTCAAATCATCTGGTCTGGTCCAGTCTGTCTTGTCAGGTACAGGCAGTAGTCCCCACTACTGCATCAGTCAGTCAGTCAGCAGCCACCTTCAGTACATGTATCTACAATGTGTACAGACATTGAAAGTTACGCACTTGTCTCAAATAATACCAAGTAAATGGTAGTTAAAAAACAGAATTTGAATTTTTCTCACCTGATATTCCTCTTGGGTCATCAAATCATCTGGTCTGGTCCAATCTGTCTTGTCAGGTTCAGACAATAGTCTTCACTACTGCATCAGTCAGCAGACACCTAACTATACAGACATCAGAAATTACACACTTGTCTCAAATAACATCAAATAGCTGTAGGTAAAATGCAGAATTGGGATTTTTCTCACCTAACAGATATTCCTCTTGGGTCTTCAAATCATCAGACTGGTCTGGTCCAGTCTGTCTTGTCAGGTACAGGCAGTTATTAAAGTCCCCACTACTGCATCAGTCAGCAGCCACCTACAGTACATGTACATGTAACTACAATGTGTACAGACATTAAAAGTTACACACTTGTCTCTAATAATACCAAGTAAATGGTAGTTAAAATGCAGAATTGGGATTTTTCTCACCTGATATTCCTCTTCGGTCTTTAAATCATTTGGTCCATTCTTCTCTTGTCAGGTTCAGACAGTAGTCTTCACTCCTATACTTATAATAATTGCCATACGATGTATCCGTACATTAGTTGTGCAATAAACTTTGACTTGACTTGACTTGACTATATAAGTCAGCAGCCATCTAGCTATGCAGACATTAAACGTTACACACTTGTTTCAAATAATACCAAGTAAATGGTGGGTAAAGTGAAGAATTGGAATTTTTCTCACCTGATATTCCTCTTGAGTCTTCAAATCATCTGATGTGGTCCAAATCTGTCTTGTCAGGTTCAGACAACAGTCTTAACTACTGCATCAGTCAGCAGACACCTAACTGTACATACATTAGAAGTTAATTACACTTGCTTAAAGTAACGCCAAATAGTTGTAGGTAAAATGCAGAGTTCAGCTTGTCTCACCTGAAATTACCCTTCGGTCTTCAAATCATTTGGTCGGCATTCTTCTCTTCTCAGGTTCAGACAGTACTGTAGTCTTCACTCCTGTATCAGTCAGCAGACACCTAAATATACAGACATTACAAGTTACACACACTCAGTACTAAATGTCTCAAATAGTACCAAGTAAATGGTGGGTAAAATGCAGAATAGGGATTTTTCTCACCTGATTGGTGAGTCTTGGGTCTGTCTTGTCAGGTTCAGACAGTACTGCAAGTCCTCACTACTGCATCAGTCATCACCTAACTATATACAGACATTAGAAGTTACACACTTGTCTCAACTCAAACTAACTGTAGGTAAAATGCGGATCACGTGTTCAGATTTTTCTCACATGATATTCCTCTTTGGTCTTCAAATCATTCGTCCAATCTGTCTTGTCAGGCTCAGACAGAAGTTCTCACTACTGCATCAGCCATCATCTAACCATAGATACATTATAAGTTGAACACTTGCACACACACACCTTAAATTTATATATATGATATCTTTACTTTAAAACAAACACATACCTCGACAAAAACTGTACATAATGACCATAAAAATCGTGGATAGAAACAACAATAGAATAAATTAACCCCCTTCAACTGAAACTTTATGTGGAATACGAAAACACTCGGCGCAATATGTTTTGAACACATACCTTCAAGCATAGTCAACTGTAATGTTTTGTAATTGTGCCAGAAATACGTGGGGTTGGTCATTTTAATACTATTTACTGTATTCCTCTAAAATGGAAACGAAGAAGCTTTTAAATTATACATAATACATTGCAAATGACAATGAAGAACGAAAGTATGGTCACCTCGACATAACTAGTTTTCAACCGTTTTGTATCGTATTCATTTTGGCGCCCTGAAGCTTTGAGGCCACCATCTTGTTTACGCTAATTTTTGGCGGGAAACGGCCACATTCCAACAGGTGTTTTGAACCACGCAGAGATAAAGAAAAATATTTGGTCGATACACAATTTCTTTCAATAAATATAACCTCAAAACGCTGAACAACTGACTAAAAAGACATGCACATACACTTTATATATACTCTACAAGCGCACCACCCATTGAAAATGTTGTTGAAAACGCGGCAACTTGATAGACTTTTCTAAGCCTGTCTAAAATTTAGGAACGGCCGCTCCCTAATACAGAAAAAGGTCATTTCTTACAGAATACTAGTATAACTTTACATGTTCGTACTAGTTGCTAAGGAAAATGTCAGCCAAACAATGTATACTGGTTTACCTGCAATAATGAGCGAAGTCGTCTCTACACCACGCTACTCTTCCCAACTGTCTCGCCATTTTTGTCTTCTCCAAAATTCGCCAGGTCAGGAAATCCGCATTTTCTCTTCAAAACATCACCAGAACGGTACAAATCCTCGGCGAACACTCCCATACATTCTGTTGCACACTTACTAAGACATTCTACCGACGAAAACGTCTGAAAGTACCCAGTAAGTTTGAAAAAATCAGCCCAGAGTATTTCCGTCGTACGAAAGCGCCATTTTGAAGGGACCATGCCAAACTTGTTTTTACACAGGAGTGCAGAACGGCCGTGCATAATTAATGTAAAGTTGATAATCTAATTATCACGACCAATGATGACCCGTTTCGGTGCCAGGCACTTATATGTGTCGGAGAAGGACGATTAGATTACGACTATAATACGAGTATCTAATTACGAAAAAATACTAACGTCGGTGCACTTCTGTACACTGGGACAGCGTTGTAGGGGATCCCTTGTACTCAGGTTTTGACTATTCGATCGTGTTACGTTGCTACGCTGTTTTTGCGACATGAAATTGATTTGTTTAACCTGAAACATAGTCATGATGTACAATACAGTACTGTCTCGTGTAAATATACAAAAAGTGTTCACCATTGCCTTTTTGATACTTGTGGAATATCAGCCAGTCACAGTTTTTAAGTTCAGCCAGGATTGAATAAACATTCTACAAAGCTGACTAGGTTGTTTCTTTTGATTGAACTACCCAGTATTTGGCTGTACTACTTTCTTTAAAATGTGCATACCCCCAACTAAGCAGAACACTATATACAATGTAATAGTAACTGTTATACTATTAATATAATAATGTGTTCAGTAATACGACAACGCAGCAAACACACAGGATTTCTGCTTTTAATATTCCTCATGTTCTTCCTCATGCATATTCAAGTTTACAACAAGAAAAAAACACTATACATACAGTTCAAGACTGAACATGACATTACCCAGAAAAAAGTTTTATAAAGTCTTACATTCATACATGTACCATGCTTTACTTTTGTGATGTTTGATAATACATGAACCAAAATTTCTTTTTTTTATAACACATTTCAGCATGGGATTTTGCACTGATTAAAGCGAAACTATTACAAAGATACTCTGACATACAGAATATACAGTAAAGTGCTGTATTAGGAAAAAAACTAATTCATGGCAAAGGCCTTAATGCAACGATGATATAACTCAAACATGTATTGTATGTGCTTTCATACAACTGCATTTAAGAAAATGCCACTTATTTTACAACTGGATAGAAAGGAACCGTATAATACAAAACCCTATAAGCATATATTCCATACCCAAAGAAATTTTAATGTACAAACTAAAGAATCCAGTTAGAAACATCCCATATTACCTGAACACAGCCAGTAAGAGATACAAACATTAAATTGCTGTCCCATTTTATCTTGCAATAACTTTACAAAAGCAGATTGTTTCTTCTGTGTTTTTGTTTTCGTTTTTTTGTAAGAGTTTTGCCCCAACACCCAGTAGTGACCAGAACTGTACTGTGGCCATGCTAAACATTCAATGTAGCTTTGCATCTAACAGCAGATGCACTAAAGAAACAGACCTTCCAGTATATGGAAACATTTAAGTCTGAACTTATGAACCAAACCCTGATTGAACTTCCCCAAAATGCCAAGAGCAGAAATATGTTTTCCTTTTTTTTTCAAACCTGGCATGTTATGCAAGAGTGTTGTTTTTTTGTCATTTTTTCCCCTAAAATTACATGAAATGCATCTTAATGGCTATTTTTTTTCAGTGGAGTACAACATGTACATCTGTGGGGTGTTTTTACAATTTTCAAACTCCTGCTGTCATACATGTAGTACTGTTACATGTCACAGCTTTTACAAAACCTTTACTTGCTAGACTAGCAAAATTTACTTTGAACAATGCCAAAATAAGGAGTAAACATACATGAAGCCTGAAAAGGTGGACCAATTTGTGTTAACATTAATACCAAGAACAGTACCTGTTTTATTGCAATATCATACATGTACGTACACATCCCAAACAAAAATGAAGCAGCAAGTTAACTTCTTCCCCAGATGGCTTTTAGGGTCATGGAGAAGTGCAAGATCTACTTGCACTGATAACAAACCACATTTTTTTTCTTTTACAAGAACTGAGATTGTATCATAGCTGGCTGTGGATATTGTCTTGTAGACTGTTGTTTGAACACTACCTCTTTACAGGCTTGCCATTTTCATGATTGAAGTCATTTATTTAATTTTTTTGTAGAAGTCACAAGTTGGTCTCGTCAAAATTAGTCTCGGCTAAACTCTTGATGGACTTGCGGATGATGGACTCCATTCTCTTCCTGGCCATCACCTCCTCCTCAAGACCCTTGTTAAGCCTTTTGGTTTCCTGCAATGGTTGGTTGGAGGAAGGGGGAAGTCAGATGGGTCAGGTACAAACAGTTGAGGCCCAAGGCTGCTGCCTTGTGGAACACCAATTTCACATCCAAAAAATTACAGCTTAAAAAGCAAAGTAAAGTCTGTAGTGATGATCAAAACTAGTTGTGGCCCAAGGCTGCTGCCTTGTGGAACACCAATTTCACATCCAAATAATACTGGCTTAAAGGCAAAGGAAAGTCTGTTGTGAAGAAGCACAACAAAAGTCTGCAATTTTGTTGAATGGTGTTGTTGGATGCGGAAAGCATAATGCAGATCTTTTCGTTAAATTTTTTTTCTTTTAGAATGAATCAAAAACATTGCGTTGCCAACAAAGCAATCAAACAACAGACAACAATGTACATGGATATGAGTCAGGGAAACGACTTGAATGATGATGTTTTGTCATGACAAGTCAAAGCATATTAAAAAAACGCAATAATGATTTGCAAATTTTGTCAGCTGTTACTATTACACATCTTTCTCCATCAAATTTGTGGTAATTGAAAAACGTTGCCATTTCAAATTTGATCAAGCATTCAAGCATTACATACACATAATTTCCATAGGAAGAATTTTAGAGCTTTAGATATTAGAAGGGTTAGCAAGTAGATTTAGTCAGCAACAGTTTAAGGAGTCACAGAAAACAATGATATATGTGAAAGCAATATTTCCCACACTGTTTCAACATGCTTGACTGTCCCAGGCCTGGTGAAAAGACATCTTGTGAGATACAACCTGACAAGTTGTGTGTCCTCAACAATTTTCTTAAGAACGGGACAGCTCTGTTTCTCATATTACAAGTTTGCAGCTCATCAAAATGTTTGAACTTCTGGGCACCATTAAGCCTTGAGTTAAAAATTCCAGCCTTCAGTTCAAATTGTTAAAGGTAGTTGCAAATACCTCATAGCATATGTACAGCAAATGGTATTCCACAGTTTTTGTTTTTGTCATTTTGGTCCCATTTAAGAGCGCGAAGATTTTCATTCATTGTTACGCATCAAAATCGTATCCTCCTATTAATCAAACCTTTCACAAAATAACAACACAAGGGTTGTTCCCAATTCACGTCAGCAGAAATATTTCTACATTTCTTCAGTCTTCCCTTCTTATAACAAGACATTACTGGAACAGAAAAGAACAATTACACATGCACACAAGCACATTTCTTCACCTGGCCATTACATTTAGTATCTCACATACTTTTCCCTAAAACGGGAGCCAGCCGAGCAATTTCCTCCCTTGCTCCCTGCCACGGTGACTATCCAGGGGTGCAGACAAGCGGTGGGTAAAGAGACACTCCTATGTTAGGATCTGCTTGCTTTCACATGCATACATGGTTTGAAATGTACCTCATGTAAGAAGTAAGAGAGACGTGGTGAGTATGAAAAAGGGGAAAGAAGTGTCAAGGGTTAGGTGATTTAGTTCGAAATACTTGTTACACAAGGTACCAACATATATATTCTGCTTGCTGCAGTGCAGTGAAGGAGGGACAAGGGACACTGCTTCACACTTTACAGCATGAATGGGACTTTGGGACAACATTGTCACGCAGCCCCAACAAAAATACAAGGGACAAAGAAAACAATGGCATGAAGATAAATGAAATGCCGATGCCTCTTTTGTTTAAAGGCTTACTGTGAGATTGTCATACATTTTTATTTAGATTTGCGGCTGAACCTGGAAGTGGTACTTATTTGCATAAATAATATCATAAATATAATTTATGATATTATCGTAATATCATGTTTACTGTGATACTGCTGCCAAATCATTTCAAACAACTTGTACATGCACTTAACCAATCACAGAAAAGCTTAAGCCATGCATGGCCAATCACAGGTCTGCATCATCAGCCAATCACAGACCTTTTCATATCATCAGCCAATCACAGTGCTTCATGCATGTCAGCCAATCATGTTCCATTTCTCTTCTCATATGGCCATCAATGCACAATCTATACTAGATGTTCAGCAAACTCCTTAGTAATTTTAATTCTTGAGGTGCAAACCAGGCGTCTGAGAAGTCTTCTCTGCCTCACGAAGGGTAAGCCTCACAAAACAAAGGAAGCCGAGAACAAGAAAAGCCATGGAAACACAACAGTGCAGCAAGAGATAGCAGGATTATGTGCATGGGTATGAAGTGGTTGCAAAAAACAAAAGTAACAAAAAAATAAGACTGCAGCTTACTTTGCATAATTCTTCGACTTGATCTTTCAGCTGATAAACAGTGTCAACTAGGCTCCTGTACACCAACAGAACACAAATAGAGATGATCAACTCAGGATATGTTGAATAATAGGCTCCACTGTGCTGTTACTTGGTTATAACTAATGTACTTCAACTAATACGTCTTTTGGTACATATAGCTCTACAGGAAACCTGCTTTCATACAAACATGACTACACATATCTAGAGAAAAAAACTTTCAAAAACTCAGAATTTTGCTTCTAAACTTCCACTAAAACCTGCATTGGATAAAGTACTTAGTAATTATTTTACTAAATAAGTTTCAATTACGTTTGTCTACCTCTACATTGTATTTGAGGAAGTTAAAATTCAGCAAACTCTACATATTATTAAGTCTATGTTTAGTAAAAATTATCAGCTTTACTTTACTACTGGCATCTACATGTATGTAACTACTTTTGCAAACAACTTTATCACTACCTCACTGACAGAAGTACTACAGGTTATTCAAGCTTGGGGACTACAAGCTAGCATGACTGCCAACAGCAGAACAATGGGGAAGTCCGTGTTAGTTCTTGGTTTATAAATACAGAGTAAAGAGACAGGGTCTAAGAGTACACCCGTAACACTGAAAGTCACCATACTCCAGCTGAAGCTATAGACAGACAGTGGGGGGCATGATAGAGGAGGAAGGGTGAAAAGGGATCAGAGTTAAAGATGGGCTTCCTTAGTATGCTTTTAGACAAGTGACAGCAGAGAGAAGTGTTTTAAGAGCACACCAGAATCAAAACACTGAATCTAAGGCTTGTCTTGTACTTTTTATCCCTCTTCGTCCATGATAAATTTCTGAATTAATCTACGTTCTTTGTTTAAAGCTTAGTCTTTCATTTTAAGTCTTCTTGCATGCTAAGACAAGGTTGAGGCAATTTGAACTTAAAGCAGAGTTCTTTAGTCTTGCCAAATGATTCTTTCAAGTCTTCATTCCTGGTTGATAGTAACTCGAGTTATGTGACCAACTAACAGCACTGGTTTTGGCAGTAACCTAGTATTAACTTATCGACTTCATACCAATCCACACAGAAACAGAACTGGTGATGAGCGGTGAAAACAATGTGGGGAGGTGAAGGCATGGGGAGGGGGGAGAGAAGGGGGAGGGGGCAAACAGACAACTGGAAAACAGTATAGGGCCATCTCAAAAGTTCATACTCTTCAGTAATGTTTTTTGTTTCTCTACGTTTCCTCCGACCACAATTTCTAATTCGAGATACAATGTACTTCTGAAATGGCCCTGAAATACATGTAGGACTTTACAATTCACAGTTCTAGTACACAGTCGTCCAAGAGTAGAAGTCACCATCCTTCCTAGTGTAGTGGTGATACAAAATAATTTGGGCATAAAACACAGAAAACGTTATAAATGACTGGGTTTGCAAAGAGAAAATCATGTACAGCAGGTTTAACCAATTTTGTTGTACAATACTATTTCAGGAATTCAGTGACTACCCTTCTCTTGGACAACTATCTTTTCAATTGTAAACATCATTCTAAAAACTGGAGTCAATATTTTCTTTTGTTTTGGACTTTCAACAGGGAAAGAAAATGCATGGTACAGGTGAAAGAATTATTTTTACAACTTCCTTCAAGTATATTTTCATCCTTAAAAGACAATCTGAGGCAATACGAGTAAGAACAATACCCAACACTTTCTCAGTTAAGAAGGTCTTATGTACTTGGCTCTGAAGAGAAAAATGATCCCTACAACAGAATTTTTCCTTACAGAAAATTTGTGACACAAGAATCATACACTAACAACAACAAGGAAATTGACTGACTTTTCCTGCACCACTGTCTGGTTGTTCTTTGTCTCCTCCACTATGATTTTCTCTTCCTCAGGAACCAAGACTTGCGGTGCCTGTTCTAAACGTCCTGTGGACAGAAGTACCAAGGTCATGAAGTAAACAAACAAACAACAACAGATTTCTGTAATATCGCTTCATCAATTCAGCCTTTGGGCTGCTACTGTTGAGATATATTTGATGTCATAATAATAAACCATTCTATAGGATCCACACTTTCACCAGTTTCCAACTTCTTATAAATAATAAGACAACTGAAAGTATACTGCCAGGCATCTTTATTCTTCTGAAAATTCCAGTGAGTCTTTTCCACCAACTCAGATGAACTTTCATGCTACACCATAGACTTGCTGGGATATTTTCATTTGCTTGCATTTGCATCCTCACAAACATTTATTGCATCTCCATCTTCTGCAAATACTAAGTGTTCAAAATGATATGTTGTGATTCTAGCATTATTGTCGATCAAGGCTAAACAATGTTCCACATTAGCACACATTAGCCACATGTCCCACATTAGCACACAAGGACAATATACATGTAAGTTACTGTAGATATCATGGCACATTAGTCACACACACACTATCACCTCCCTACTTTGCATAACCACCCAATGAATGTACTTGAAAATGAAAGAAACGTGATATGATACAAAATTGAGTCAGGTATTCTTTTCTAGCTCACACTGTATCACCACTGGCACTCAAACCTGTCTCCCTTTTGCATTAAACATTGCAATCCAAAAATACATGTAGTGCTAAACACTACAACTGGCATCATAAGAAATAGACTGAGTCTTATATTGTAGTTTGAATTGTTTAATACCAAAACATCTCCTCTACTGCCCATAGCTTGAGTAAACTTTAACAATACGTGAGAAGCAAGAAACAAGGTTAGAGTAGGCGAGAGTATACCTTTTGTACAAAAGTAAACTGTATGGAACTCTGAGTCAGAAATACAAACTCTCTTGATCATCAGTACAAAAAGGGCAGAGAGGTTTTTGGCAGGTACATACACAGACTAGAACTTAGTTCATTTGTGAGTGAGTATACCACAGAAGTTATTGCACATGACCCAAGTCTAAAATAAGGATTCTTTTAGTCTGTTGCGTTCATGACTATCTATGCACCAATATCATGCTTCAACATCCTACATAATATACAAACTTTTTACAATGTACACTACACCATAGCATGCACATATCAAGAGTAAAATCTGAAAATGTTCCAAAATTATATCCAGGTATCTCTCAACTACACATTCCAAAGTGCTACAGTGACAAGTCAAGCATTACAGCAGAGTAAAGCTGATCTAATGCAACACCAAGTTTGCATTCAAATTAGTTCTTTTACCATGCCACAATATTACTAAAATAATTACTTTTTTCATTACAAAATCTCGCATTCAGTTAACAACAGCACAGTAGTTATCAATACGCCAATTGTCAAAAGATATAAAAGCACAATAGAAATGTACATCAGCTCAAAAACTCGTGAGTATCTCAGTCAGTTTGTTAGATATGTAAACTTGATGTCCATTTCAGGACTGGAAGAATGATTTCCAACTGGAAAGGTCTCCAAATCAGCAACCGTACTGTTTGGTCCACACATTTAGAGTTGTCCATTGACGCAGTGCCCCACTGCATTGTTTTTCCGTGAGAAGCAACATACTGACAGGCACAGTTTCCTAGAATTTCGGACAGCATTTGTGCATCAGTCCCTTCTTCTGCAGTAAGGCATAATCATAATCATCTGACGGTCTTCTCGGTACGCCACCGTTGCTATGGTTATTGTTGCTATGGTTACCAGAAGCGTCCTTGGCCTCCCCGGGCTCCAGCGAAACTTTGTACAGCTCTGGTGCATCATGGGAAGGAAGATGAAAGTTAATTATCCAATCAGATCATCCAACTTTGACTTTCTGAAAAACTTCCTGTTTTGAGTTTCTTTTTTCAGAGGGAAAACTTTCAGTTCACAGAGAAATAAAAGAAATTTGCCTGCTGCTACAGTCTAGAAATGCAGCATTTAACTCCCTCTCAAAATACTGAAGAACTAAAGAAAGTAAACAAGGTATGCCTCAACTGATGCCTTACAAAGATTTTTTAAAGTTTGCAAAACTCCAAAAAGGGAATGTTTCATTCAATAGCAATAGAGGTTATAGTTTCAAATAAATGTCAATCAATTAACAAGTACCTTTGTTGACCATTAACAATTACATTTGTTTGAAGCAGAGAAAAATGACAAAAATTTGAAAGAAAAGGAAAAAGGAGACATTAAAATAAACAGCTTGCATGATAGAAGCGAGGAGTTTTCGGCAGAAGCAAAGCAGTGTCATGTTGGATGATTACTGGATTGAATAACAAACCTTCCATCCCTGTTCCCATGTTCCTATCAATGATTATAATCCTTAAACCCATTTCTCAACATACATGTAGTAACTCAATACATACCAAGTTCTTCACAACAATACCCTTTGTCTGAAGGTAGGTTAACACCTCTGTTAACAGACTTGACAAGACAGACAGTGTAAAAGAAGATATTCTTTTAGTTGGCATATCTAACATTAGTATGCATCGAGCAAAAAGGAGCAGGTTTGGGTGCCAGTGGTATTGTGGAGGTTGTCTTGCATTCTGAATGTGTGACATTGTTTGGGGATATTCTTTGTCAAAGACATAAGTTTAGGGTTTAATGATTGTTTATGAATATTTAGTACAATTTATAACACTTGGGACCAGTGTTTTTCAGTAATTTAACAGCTCTTGTGATCTTTTAACAGTTATTTCTAAACCTGAATAGATAAAAATCAGTTGAACATAAACTAGCAGCAGCACACAAAGCATCACTAACAGTACAGTACTTTCTACAGCACATTGTCTCACTACTTCAAGTGTTACCTTGTCTGCTTGATGTGCTCAGTAAGCTCTGTTGTCTCATCTTACTGGTGCTGGTACAATAAGCCTCGATAACCCTCAACACTGCTGCATCCTCCTCCAACTGCGCGCTACCTGAAAGGCACATCGTACACTACTTTCCTTTCTCTATGGCACACAATATTTATGTTTCCCTTTGCAGAAGGATATGGTTTTGCTCAGTTTCTTTTTCTTCTCCAAACAAATAAGGTCAATGACCTGGATCAGATGGCTGTCACCATGGTAACTGGTGCTGTAGCAGACACCTTGTGGTGTTGAGTTACATTATGTAGCAAGTTGGAGGGGTTGGTCCCAATATATCATTGAATGCCAAAACCTCATTTTCCCTGCTTCAACAAAATAAAACCACTGCAAAGGTAAGTGCATTTACAGTACTTTTAGTGTGTCTTTCCAGTGTTGGTGCTTACAGCACACCTCAATGGCTTAGAAGTAATATAACAATAAGTAGACAAAAATGGTTTCTTTGACTTGTATAAACCCACTCACTTAGTCTTACTGGAGGGTACTCTTCTTCTAGTTTTGCTCTGTCTGCAAAAAAAGTACAGAAACTTATTATGATAGACAATAGGAAGCATATTCAAATGTATCACTCAGAACTTTTCTTTCCTGTATAACTGTATGTATCAGTATTGACAAGTTATATAAAAAGTACAAGACTATTTACATTGTCATCATCAATACTTTTTTCCCCTTAAAACTCCTAAAATCCTAAAATCCTTAAAAATTCAATAACTGAGTCATACCATCATTTTAGAATAAAAAAATTCCCTTACCTTGTTTTCTTCTCATGGAAGACGTTAACAATCTCCTAACTGTCCTGGGACTCCTGTTGGGGTCCTTTAGATGGAAACATGACACAAAGTTAGGAACAAACACCAAAAAAGATCATGGTAGTAGAAAATCAGAAACACTCCCAATTGGAAGTCCTGTTACATCCACTTGTGACCAAATTCTTTACACCAGAACATACAACTGTTGTTGTAAACTAACTTACATTGTACATTAGTCTCTTTTTTTCTTCTTTCTAAAACATATTTGAAAATACTGATGCTAAATCACAATATGACAAAAAAAAAATGTTCCCTAACAGCATTAAAAGCCGATGTTGTAACAACAGAATGTTACTTTGGGAAGGTTATGAACTGGGATGGTAAAGGGAGTGAAGATGAAAATAGCAGCACATTCGTCTACAACGAACCTGGCACAGGAAACAGGATGTCACGATATCAAAAGTAACAAGAGCAAAATTACATATTATACATGCCTGTTTAGGATGCCCACTAGCTGTCTAGAGTGGAAAAACCATGTAGAAGTCAGAAGTATGTTAGTTAGTGTGAATAAGAGCTGCATACAACATCAGTGACAGCACAAATACATCAGAGAAGGATAGAGAATGCATCAGAGGTTTTATTGCAAAATATCTACTATATGTTGTACAAAATGCATCTCGAACTGTTTCTAGGATCACTGTTCAGGGAATTAGGATCCATGCAGAACAAGAGAGATGGAATGACATTATGCACACAACAGTTGGGAATTCCAATGGCCACACTTCAGTGCAAGTAAGCAAGGGGCAAACAAGATTCCTTTTGGCAACTTTTACATTTTTCAAGCAATTTGAATTCTGTCAGAAAAAGTTTCCCTGTGAAGAAATTTTGTTGATGAGTCTTCACATTCTTTCTGTGATGCTCAAGTCAATGACTACTTGATGACAAATGGTGCTGTTTTTGAGTTGTCTTTCAAATGACCTTGGGATCGTGTGGGAGGGCACTGGAGGCGGCCATGTTGTTCTGAAGCATGCACAAGGAAACATTACAACAACAGACAGGCACAGAGGAGGAGACATGCACAAATATGGGACAGGAACAGACAACAAGAGCAGAAAAATGGAGGATAGTTACAAGCAGAGCAGCAGCCGGCCCCTTGAACATGTCAGGTGGCAAGCAGCCTACGCTCCAAGTCTTGTTTCCTGAGTTACGGGACTGCCGCGCCGGCCGGGGTGGGAGGGGGGCGGTTGTGTTGTGGTGGTGAGACAGAAGGGGGAGGGGGGAACAGAGGGTTGGGATTGATCAGACAAGATGCAAGAAAAAATTGAAAAGGACAGAAAAAAAAGTCGGACTCCACATTTGAACAGAAAAGATCAAACACAAATGGAATCGACAGGAAAAAAATGCAGAAGCAGAATGGCAGGTCGACAGAGAAGAGTGGGGAGGGGGGCACAGAGAACACACACTGGACTCAGTCTGTGGGATGTTGTTACACTTCAAATCTGACTTTCAAATAATAATCCTTAGTATCAGATCCATTTTTCTTGATGGAAATCGCTGCAAGATCTTTTCTGTCCAGCCCTACGGATGGACCTGCAGCAAAAGCTCCCCCTACCTCCTTCATAAGTAGTGCAGCCGAGGGTCTGAGGGGGGGTGCGGGTCTGAGACAGCTGAGCGTCCAGGGCCCGGGTTGTCTGGGGGGCGGCTCCAGCTTCTGCATCTTGACGCTGGCAGGGGGCGGGGAGGTGGGCTTCAACCGGCTCACGTCAGGCTGTTTGGCAGGGGGAACCTGGAGGAGAAAACAAGTAGTCGATGTGTCATATTTTCTGTAAATAATTTCATCGGGTTGGTAAATGATTACTATTCGTTACTTCAAGTTCTTTTATATAAGTATATATAAGTTTCATAACTGTCTGTCATCTTCATCAGGGCTAATTTGGCTGGTTTAGTATGACTGTCATGCCAAGCTCCAGTGTACAGGGAAACAGTCATATCAGCCTTGATGAAGATGACCGATGGTCCTCAAAATGTTGGCTCATGTATGACAAATGATTGTGAATAAAAGAACTTGACTAGCGTATCATTTTTGGCTCATATTTATTATGGAAAACAGTCAATTTCGGTTACCAAAACATACAAAACACATGTATTACACACACATCAATAAATGACTTACATTGTATATCAAGACAGAAGTAGGATGGTGTGTAGTGAGACATTAAGATAAAAGCCGGTGTCAAGAAATACAACAGAGCATGAGACATTAAGAGGACATGTTTCGAGACATAAGTGAAGAGAGAAGTACGTCTGTAGCACCGTACCTTCCCTGAAGGTGGCATTGACGTCTCATGAATGTACAGGACAGTGTCCTGCAGGGTGTTAGACAACACACAGGTCCGTAACGAAAGGTGAGGAAAGACAGGAAAGACAGAAAAGTCGAGGAGAAATGGGGTGGAAAAGGACAGTCAACAAGAGAAAGCCATATGAAGTTAAAAGTCCTACTTGTAGATGGAAGTAAATGTATTATTACATGTATTGCCTGATTGCTATTGTTCTCATTACCTGTCATGTCATCCATTGAGGAAGACCAGAATGACTGATCAAAATCTCTAGGTGCTATAGGTGAGAAAAATTCTTTGTGTTGGAACAAAAGTTTTAACTTTAAACATGTCCTCATTATCTAGCTGGATGTTGAACCATAGTTTCAGTGAACATTCGCTACATGTAGGTGACAATGAATGTTTCACCACATTCATTGGGAATTTGGTATCTGACAGAAGTTTGAGCTTTAGATCGTATCCCACCGGAATTTTTTTACTGTCATCCACCTTGAATGCAGGTGGGACTTGAAGTAGAATCAGAGTTTTAGTAAACATTTGATAGCTGACAATGAATGTTTCACCACCTTTGTAGAGAACATGATATCCCACAGAAGTTTGAGCTTTAGATCGTATCCCATTGGAGTTTTTTTACCTTGATTGCAGGTGGGACTTGATGTCTCTGTAATGTAGAGGTGGGTGTTCTACTGCTGGCAGGGACGGGGGGCGGTTTACTGGTCACGGGGGTGACGGGGGAGATCTTTGTCTGTTGCTGCAGCAGAGTCGCCCATTCTGCCTGCTCACGGGTCGAGTTGGTCGTCACCACTATTCTCTCTATCAAACTCCCTGGGGAGAAAATCAAGGAAACAGTTTGGAATTGTACAACAAAAACTTCCAATAAGGCCACTCTGACTTAATTTTATGGATGACATCCGTGCGCACATTGATTTTCGCCTGTTTTCAGAAAAAAAAATCACGTCATTCGAGGCTCTGGCCTGCCTCTAGGCCTGGGTAGTCCATGGTAGCTTGCTATATAGCGACAATACGGAGGTGGTAACTCTGGAGGATGGCATCCAGGCTACCGAAGCCCCACGACTCAAGAACTCATACACACAGTGTCGATTCATAAATTCCGCAAAAAGCCAGCATGTGCCATGTGTCGTATATGTCGCTATATTCTGCCGCAAATTCACAATACCAGCTTTGCCTTTGTATTCCTGTGGTTTAGTAGCAATTTCACTTTTGGCCGGATTTTTATTTCATTCGCCCGCGCGCACTAGTTTGGGGGTCTTCAGAGGATGTCATCCATAAAATTAAGTCGGTGTGGCCTAACAAAGAGAACTGAAAGAATACAGATTCTGAAGTAAGAATAGTCAGCGCTAGTACATTGTATTACATCAACATACTAATGATCATGATAATATTAATAACAACAGTAGAAAAACATGCAGGGGTGGGGGGGGGGTGTAAAGAAACCTATCTGTTTTTCTAGGCCACCCTTATAATATATAACTTGAAATATGAGAACGTTGGCATTGTAGATTTACTTACATTAAGCAAACAAAAGTAAATATTGTAAGTACAGCAAGAGCTTTATACCAAATGGAGGGTTCATACAATGTAGTTACACAAGGTTAATAATTTGTAACCATACATACATTAACTTCAGCCAACATTAAGTACACAACATTCCAGCTTTGATCCAGCTATCAGACATATTTTCACCTATGTGAGCTGTGAACAATGTATATTCATGCCACATTGTGCCCAATATAACTGACTCCTTTTAGTATTATTCAAGTGATTGTAAATGTTACAAGACAAGACTTACCTGAAATCTCAAAAGCATTCTTTATGTTATCTACGTCTTCTAATCTGGAAATATTCAAGCCAGACAAGGCAAGCTTTCCCTGGAAAAGAGGAGAGAAAAAGACTCAAATCAACACCTTCAGAATCCCTACATTCTGAGTATCTACTGGTGTGACTAACTATGATTTCAAGCATATGTAAACCCAGAAATTTTGCCTGTGTTTCCATGTCTTTGCACATCCATACCATACAAACATACGTACATGTATCAGCAGAACTACAAGTACTTCCTAACTTGCAACACTAACTTGTGAACATGTAACATACAAAAGGCAAAGAACAGACAACAGTAGGACATAACACAAGTCAGGATTGCCCTTGTTCATGTTCACCTTCAGTTAGCAGGGTCTGGTTTCAAATACCTTGGGATTGTGCCAACATGCCGCAGCCAGACACAAACAGGGGTGGTGGTAAATAATTAATAGAATTAAGAAAAGATTAGGAAACGCAGCCAACAAGGCTCCGGGGCAGAGACAGAACCATCATTCTAACATGTTTCTTTCAGTAACTCTAAAGTGAATGGAAGTATGTAAGTCAAGGTTCTGATAGAGGAAGTGACCAATATAGGACAAAGGTCGATGGTTTACCCGAAGTCGCGAGGAAGTGGTAGTGCTACAGCAAAAACGTGACCGTTACACGTTACATCCTGCTCGTACCAGTCTGCGCTAACTAACAGTAACACGCACGGCCACAACACAACACAACGGCCACCGCCCTACACCTCACTACAAAGCCGACTATCCCCGTACAATACAAACAAACAACCAAACAGTCGCGCACAAAACAAGAGCGGCTTTGGCTGGGAGGGTTTCAAAAGGCATGGCTTATCAACCCGCTGGGTTTGACGTGTTCTGTGACCTCTGGTGACCTTGAGAACAATGGAACACCGACTGGCACCTCAGTTTTCGCACCCTTTATTGGCTTTGGAATTCAAATGTTGTTACGGCGCTGAAAGAAGGCGTAGTCCTATTGGACAAACCATTACAGAGGAGAGGTGGTTTCTAACAGTAAAAGGATTTTTTAGGGCTCTGTCAATGATTGGCTATGATATATAAATAAATGCCCCAATTAAAGATAGTATGTCAAGGATATACCCAATAACATGCTCCATTTAACATAAATAAAAGCTACAATGTTGTACATTACCATACATTGTACAAGCTTTGTCTACTTTTAAAGGCAGTATTCAAAAGCTTTCAGTCTACTATACTTTAAAATGCAAAATTCAGGAGAATACATACTGATTTTCTCTTCCGTCTCATCACAACACAGCACATTTGTCTAACAGTATCCAGTACAATGACTGGACCAAACACTGAACTTCCAATTGGCAAGTCATCTTACTACCAAATATGGATGTTCTAGAGTTTGAGTTAATGACTGACTTTTGTCAGTGACAGACATGGAACAGTCTCACTCACTTCCTCCTACCAAACAAGGAACTGTAAATATCATCTACGTAGTTATGATTCAGGGTTATTTCATTAATAGTTGTAGGGGTGAAAATTTTTTTGATTAAAAAAATTCACATTCTGATCTTTCCACATGAAAAAAAATACCACTGATTTCTATTTCTTCAAACTAACCCACCAAATAAAGGGTATACATTAGAAAATGTCAATGCATAACAATGACCATATACACAGGTACTGTCAATAATATACAAGCATTTGAAGTGCCCTAGGCCATGCCTGGAAATGTGCCAAATTACAATGTATGTTCACTATGTGTTATTTTCCTTGTTACACCTCACTGGTTTGCAGTCAAGTCTACCTGCACTGAGCAAGCAAAACAATAGCATGACTATATGGGGCTTGCTAAGAGCCGTGGATTTGAAAAGAGACATGTTCAATGCCATGGACAGGCAAGTCAACCCTTGAAAGCTTAGTACATAGACCCTAATTTTCTCTTAATCTGATTATGTTTACCAGATACTAATCAATGCATTTAAAAGCAGTTAAAAGCCTGTATAACCTGTCCAAACTTGATTACTAACTGGGCCAAAGTGTGCTACTTGACACTTAAAACCTATCAATTAGGGTCATACACATTTTGACCTGTCTAATTCTGCCTTTAACTATGTAAAACCCAGAGTGGCGTTTGACAGTATTTTGTTGACTTATTCAACAATGTGTCTACTTTATACCTTACTTTTAGGTACTAAGTTAATGCAAATACCTGTTATGATACTAAGTATCAGCCCAGACTTACCATTTACTCTTAATCCTACAAATTCTAACAGAACCTGTAATCTGTACCTTCTACAAATCCCCGTCTTCAACATATTTTGTTGACTTGTCTACTAGTACCTAAATTCTAAGTACCAGCGTGCAAAATACCTGGTTGCCCAGTTGCCCCGGGCAACCAAATTTTACTTGGGGCAACCTATTTTTGAACCTAGGTAGCCCAGTGTGCTAACTGAATTTTAAGAACCCCTCCAAATCATGCCCGCTTGGCTTGCACCACTGTATCCGGCAGATGCTTTTTAATTTTAGGTATTAATGGTTATTACTAGTATCAGTTAACTAAAAGGCTGTTAGAAATATTGTCAAAGGCAAAGGTATGTAACATTACATAATTTAAGAAAGGTAGTAACTTAGAGGTTGGGCAACCTAAAATTCTGATGGGTAACCTAATTTTTGTCGTAGCTTGCCCACTGGGCAACCTGTGTTTTTTTTTAAACCAATTTGAACGTCATTTTTCCCCGAATCCCCAGACGTGCTTGCATCAAGTGTAAGACTTTTTTTTAAGCAAGATTTTTACGACTAGATGCCAAACGCCAACCCAAACCCTACTAGGGGCCAGGATTCCTCTAACTGAGGGGGAAATACATGTAAAGTGCCTTTCCCAAGGGCACAACGTCTGGGTCCAACCCTGGGGATTGAACCTGGGTCTTCTTCAGTCGACAGTCTCTATCCACTACACCACACAGACGCCACACATTTTGTACACTGTATTTGTACACCTGTACTAAGCGATGTTCTTACCTCATATATGAAGCCACTCATGCGAGGACTGATAGATAACATCAGCAGGACTCCAGGGAACAGCAGGAAGTAACGCTCCTTCTTCTCCTGAAAACAAAACAAGAATTTCTGTCAATCCCTAGAAATACATACATATGCTCTGAGCTCTTTTTCTACAGAAAATAACAGAACACATAGGATGTGTACTGACCCTCTAATACATACGGTGATTCATCAGCTTAGTAGCGTGCGTAGTCCAGTGGTTAGCGATCCTGCCTCTGGACTAAGACGTTGGGAGTTCGAATCCCGACTGTTGTAACTCACCCGACATGCACGCTACTGTTTAGGATGGCAGTCCTTAGGACGGGACATTAAGCCATGGTCCACTGTTCATTGTGCTTGTCGAGAAGAGCTAAGGGAATTTCCCCGGTACAATGTACCTGTAAATACTGTACATAACGTCTGTCTTCTCTGTCACGACCAGTGGAAGATTAGCTCTTCAGTGAGCTAAAACTGGTTCGAGATCACTATCTATCTTCGTGATGTTAGCATTCTTTTTTATATGAAAAAATGTTGGGGTCTTTGTTAAAGGAATAGAGGGGGGTTTCTCTGACAATGACATAATTTGTTATGTTCAAAATGAACCAACTGTTCCGGTTTCGCACAAAGGTAACAATTTGCGACTTAAAACCCACACCCAGGGCAAATTTAAAATTGCCAGGGGGGCAGAACCTTGATTCAAAATAGAACACAAAATGTCTGACTACGTTCACATAATGTGTCAACTCCAGGACATACATGTATGCTTCAATAGTCTGCGGTTGCACTGACCCAAACATGACAAAACTGTGTACAAGCTGGGAGCTCACTACAGTATGATATCAAACTTCAGTGCAAGATAGTGTGTTATGCCGAGGGGCAGTTATTCCAGCAAGTAGGATTTGGCCAAGTAACATACATTTCTACATCATTGTGTATCCCACACGCTTTCCTAAAAAGCAATGCATGATGTACAAAATGACTAATTAACTGGTGGACGTCCCAACTACTAAGTACCTAATACCAGCCCAGAAGAGAACACGAAAAAGCCATGCCTTCAAGTACCAGGGTTATCAACCAAGGATTGAGGTGTTCAAGAATTAATTCTTTCCTAGAAGTATCGCAGTGTGGAACTCGCTGTCACCAAGTACAGTAGGGCATTGTCATTAGATAGCTTTAAACAATGTCTAGAGTTAGAAGTTCAAGGGTAGTTTGGTGTAATATAGCCAGCTGCCGCCACGCCGCGTGCCTGCAAAGCTGGTGCGTTACGCCGAAAGGCGGTTATACCGGCTATACAGATACAGACAGAATGCACAGACACACAAACCCTAAGGGACCAACATGATGATGAACCCTAGGGGGCCTACATGTATGCTGGTGAGAAAGACATAAAGGAGACAGACATAAACCAGTCTTACCTCATCCCCAGTGTGAACAGTCACCATGGACATGAGGATGACCTCGCCCAGTTGGGAGATCTCCTCCCCCTCCCAACCTTTGATTTCACTGTTCATGATCTCAAACTCTATCTCCTTCTGCTTTCTCGTCTCCAAACACTCGTTCTGAAAAAGAAATTACAACAACATAAGTTATTAAATTATGTCATCAAGTACAGTAGAGGCATGGTCATTAGATAGCTTTAAACAATGTCTAGAGTTAGATGTTCAAGGGTTAGGTATAACAAGTCGATCGGTGTAATGTAGCCAGCTGCCGCCGCGCTGCGTGCCTGCGAAGCTGGTGAGTTACGCCGAAAGGCGGCAATACAGATACAGATATAGGTGTCGTGATAACTTGATACTTTTGCCATGACCTGAATTTCTTTATAAAAAATGAATGAATAAATTCTGGGAAAAATGAAAACATAACAGTTACTAAAAAGTTGTCTTCACAACTTAAACTTGAGTCATGGTCTGAATTAAACTTGAGTCATGGTCTGAATTCCTTGAAAAAGGAGGGAATACATTGTCATGTTTTCTGAACAGAAGTCACAGTTAACTTTGGTACAATATTAAAAATTAACATTGCCCAAAGACAATAATCTATAACTACACTTTTTCCATTTAATATACATGTGCGCATATGGTGTACAATCTATACACAACATTAGAACTAAGCACACCATTTTTTTACCTTAATCTCGTGACTATCTTCTTGTCCACTCCCATCCTCAACATCATCTGCCGACATTTTTCCTTGTACAATACTTCAATCAAGCTACTTTCACAATGCTAAAGATGCTCCCTTTGCTTTGGCAACGTCGACTTCTTGGGTCAAAGTCCCCAACTCTAGAACTGACATGTGTTTTTGTAGCATGTGGTGGGAGAGAAGGGCGTGGTGCATTTGTTTTACACACCTGTGTATATATATTGTCAATTGTTATCCTCACCATTATTACATGCGTGTATGAGGGGAACACTTGTAAGCTTTAAGGTTGATTAAGTATTGTGACATCTGGATATTTCTCAGGTTATTACTACTCTTCATTTGTAGGCATTGTTAGTTGGGATTTGGTAGGGGATTTGGTTTTACTATGTTGTGGGCAATTAATCAACAAAAGAGTAAATTGGTAATTAGTCATGTACAAGAATAAGGCTTTTTATTCTCAATACAAGATTCAATTTACTAGATTTTTTAACTGCCAAAGCAGATGTCACATGACTCTTTAGTACAGTGATTTGTGCAAAATGACCATTATGAGCAAATATGGCAACAAATATATTATTTAAAACTATGTAAATAGATTCAGGTACACAAGTTCTCATGATTATTCTTTTAAAATGTACACAAACCCAATGAGTTGCTTTTCAAATTTGGTGCTCGCTTGAAAGAGCATTTTTAGATTTTATTTGTCTTTTTTGTTAGGTGCTCAAAATGACACCGATCGTTATGGCCTTCCAAACATTAGCATTTTTGGTCAGTTTATCTGTGCTTATCTTTTTTTACTGGCCAACTGGATCCCATTAGCTAATACCACAGTGTGATAGCCCACATCTTCACCTTTACATCGATACCAAAGTCCCCTGGTTAGTTTTAGGACAAACGGGTTTGCCCCAAAGAAAATCGCGACGGTGCACACATCGCGGTGACGAAATTTTGGCCCAGTTGTAGCTACCGGCGCATACCATTCTGAGTTTCCGCAACATTTTGATACATTTAGCGTAATGTCATAAACTTCGTTCCTTAATATGAGAAACTGTATGAATGTGGTTACCACATGCAATATGATAAGTGACATGATAACTTTCAAGTATATACAAAAAGAGGATTTTAGATTAGGTACTGACCCTTCAAAAATTGGCAAATTTGAAGTCAATCGGCTTCGAACTCCAGCGTTCGAAAGCGTTCGAACCATGGAACCCAGACACGCGCCGGAAGTTGCCGAAGATTTCCGAACAAAAACCGTTGTTTGTTTACATTCTATTTATTGTGGCACACATAAATACGTCTGGCCTTGCGCAACTTATTCTCGCGCTGCTCTGAGTTGCCGAAAAGGCGAAATAGCGACGCTGATACGTTGAAAGTTATCGAAAATGACAATCTACATGAGAAAATTTCAATTATTTGTATTTTCAGTTTTGGCGCGAAAATCCTACATAATATCACTTTAAATGTTGTCTTTTTGTTAGATGCTTGGAAATTTACTCTTCTGAACAAAATATTTGCCATTCTGAGACATTTTTATTTTTTTTTACACATACAGTTTTTACAATTTTTCTACATTTCCAGTTCAAAAGTCTCAGGGCTTGTTTTCTTGACTATTATTGTGAACTTTTACTTTACTATCCACATAATCTGAGTATGCCCCAGACTTACCGCAATATTCTTGTAGACTGGTATGGCCTGTTGTACATCGTATCTGTCGGGATGGCCCTCCTGTAAAGAAGAAAAACACAACTTCCTGAAAATTCTTTTACTTTCATGGTGGTTTTATTTTATGAAAATGATGGTTTTACAGTGTCTTAAATTTGTGGTTGAAACAGATCTATAGTATAGTAGTCAGGCAAGGGAGAAGCATTGAAGTGTCAACTGTCTTATATATGTATTGGAAGCCAACAAAACATGTGTATTACCAGAAGTAGTGATGACCTAACACACTGTACCTGGCTGTCAATCAAAATTAGCCAAAAGTTTAACCAACCAATGAGACAAGAAATGCACTGGTTAAGTCTTTGTATTTCTATGCCTTTGCTGCACATTGGTACATGTAGGTTTTTTAATTAATGATATGGGCAGGGCTATTGTCCTAAACACATGTATAGAACATCAGAAACATAAAGTTAAAAATAATCCTGCTTTAAATACTGGGATTCAAACCCTGGACCACGAGTACACTAAAGAAGTTGAACTCATGAAATTGTCCAGCACCCTGCTAAGAGCAATGTTGACAGGTGTTTGAACTATGTCCCCTGACCTAGTTCTGTCAAGAACGACCTTGGTCCTTTGGCCATGTACACCAATCAGATTCCACTGTTCAAACAATTCAAACAGGTTCCAAAAGTTCTTTCCTATCCCTCAAAAGCACTCAAAATCATTATACAAAAATGAAACAATCATTGATTGAGGGGATGAAAATCCTTTTACAGAAACTGTTTGAAAGGAAGTTACAGAAAAATGTGTCTACTGGTACTTGTCAAATTCTTCATGGAAGACCTCAGAACATTCCATTGCCCAGGTCAGCCATTGTCGTGAATGCAATGTTCAAATAACACATTCCTTTATATTGTGTATATTATAAACCATCCTTACTTATTCATTATCTTTTGGTTAGTATTGTACAGTCTGTGATGAACCATTGTGAAGTTTCTGGCATTGAAGCATTCATAAATCAATCTTGATTTTTTTTTTATACCTAACAACATAACCTTCCAGAAACACTTGAAACAAAATCAGTTTAGCAAATATTACCTGCGTTCTTTGTTCTAAGGAACAGTAAAGCACAACAACTTAGTATTCAAACTTGTGAAAGTTGCTAAAAAAAATACAGGCTCCTTGAAATCTAGAGATGACTACAACAAACTAAACATCTATCAAACAGGCTTGACAAAAAAAAAAAGATGCGTGATCATATACATGTATAATGAAGCTTGCTACTCAAAAAGAATTGGAAAGGGGACGGAGTAAGAAGTCTCCTTTCTTACTTCAATACTGATGGAGCCATCCCAAATATCGGACATGTTCCTTCTACGATGCAGCAACCTCTGACAGCGACAACAAAACATTCGCACTGGCCGCGGGACCACCGCTACTCTCCCCGGTCACTTCACTTCAAACCACATGTTACGGACCTTTTGAACTTTCATTGACCAGCCCTCTCAAGGAAGGGGGTCGCTTCAGAAGTGCCAGTTTTCTTGGTCAACAATATTTGTTTCTTTGAAACTGATTATGTAACATGTATCAGTAAGCTTGACAAGCTTGCACTCAGCAACTCTCATCAACAGATAGGTTGCAAATCTAACCAAAGTGTTACAATTTAATAAATTCTACTGAAGTTTGACATACCAGAAAAAACATATCGCTTTGGGAGTAAGAAGTACTTTTGACATGCCCCAATGTAAACAGGCCGGCAGGTTGTTGGAGATTAAACAACAGACTGACCAAGAACAAACATCACACCTGTAGGCCCCGTAATTACCCTGGTAACATCTGCTCAATGTTTAACCTTCTTTAGACCAAGGGAGAACCTTCTGAAGTTCTGGCACTACTTTTCTATTGGTTGCAGGATTGAGCAGAAGTCAAGAGACTAACCACATTTTTCAATATCATACATTTGTACCAGTACAATGCGTTTTTACCTCCGGGTAGGGATGTACATCCCGAGCGCGGAGGTTTTGTGAGGGAAGACGAAAATTGCGTTCGCACCCGTTTCTCGCGTTTGGGTGGACGGATATGTCTGGGAGTTGGTATACGTTTTGCTGTTGGGCTGTAGATGGTGCACGTTGTTTTGGTTTTTTAGTATGTGTGTTTTAGTGCGTCAAAATGATGCGTTTAGACCGCCGATGGACACCCCTTTCAGTGTGAAAGTGGACCTCAGCTTTTGACCTTTGCATGTATAAGGACGATTGAGGTCGCGACCACTGATCTGACCTTTCACACAGAGGGGTGTCAGCATTGTCGATAAATTCTTTCTTTGAAACTGTTCAGATGTGAACCACATGTGCCGTCAATCAACGTCTCATTATCGTGCCCGTGCCGGAAACTGCCGGCCGTGTCTGAAACAGGGCTGCTATTCACACTGATATCTAAACAAACACATGGCAGCACGACCTGAATATATCACCGCCACTTGTGCTAACCGTGGCAAATATGTCGCTGTTCTTAGCTGCCTGCCGCGGTTTGGTACCGGTTAAATCTAACAGGAATCAATGAAACCTTGCTGATAAGATTGCGATTTGTTTTCGAAAATATTATTTTGTCTCGTGTTTGTAACGTTCGCTCAAAATGAGGTTCTAAGTTTTAACCGTAACATGAAAGATATGAACACGCTTCTGTGCATGTTTTGATGGGTTTTTTTTACGTGATTTGAACTAGTGTGGGATAAGTGGGGAGGGATGGCAGCCGCGGGGGGAAGCGTAGCGGCTTGATACATTTTCGAGAGCAAGTTCCGTTCCGCGCACTGGAGTTGATCGCTGGTCGCTGAGGGTCGGGCAGCCAGATTCGCCACGGGATGCCCCCTGTCCTTTCTATTTTTGGGCTCCAGTCGGCTAGGGGGGATTAGTGATTTCACAGATCATTTAGCCAATTACAAACATTTCGAAACTTTTCGAAAAACTAAAACTGAAACTGTTTTTTTATTCACATTGATTGGCAGCCAATATTCATTGCTTGGCTGAATTGCACAAGTGATTACATGTTAAAATAGCTTGAAAAGAGATACACATTAAAAAGCACAACATTGACGATTAAAATTAAATAGATTTAAAATTTTGTAGCTCAGGTCCATTAAAACAGAGGCGGACTATTTACAAATCTTGATTGCTGAGGCTTATTGCCTGAAACAGAAAAGGTTTCCTCAGTCTTTCAGTTCTGAACTTCGGAACGGAGATGTGGTTTCCATTTCTCAGGGACCGCCGTGTGCTCTGGTGTCTGTCGCAGGGCATCAAAGAATGCAAAGTGTGGCTGACATGCCGCATTTGCTTGAGCAGAGTTTTTGCTGCAGTTTCCCGTCTGTCCTGGAGGGTGGAGAAGGGGGTTGTTTGAGTACTGTTGCCGTAGGATTCTCGCCGCCCTTCTCTGTACAGCCTCAAGAGTGTTGTTCTGTTTTGTGTTACAGCCCACGTACACGACATTTGCATACTCTAACACAGGTCGTATCAGAGTCGTATACACAGTTTCCAGGTCCTCTGGTGGCATCCCGCCCTTCTTGAGCATGCGGAGAAAGTGAAGACGGGTTGAGCCTTTCTTTGCCATGTGTAAGATTTGGCTGTCCCACCCAAGGCTGCGGTGACGTTTGAAGCCCAGATACGTGGCACATTCAACAACCGGGACTTCTTTGCCTCCAAGTGTGAGAGGAGGTGGAACAGGTGGATTTTTTGAAAAGCACAGTCTCAACTCATAGGACTTATCCCCGTTCATAATCATATTGTTCTTGTTCGCACAGGTGTCAAGTTGCGTAGCTTCCTCTTGCATAGTTGTGTCACGTGGTATTCGCGTGAACACACACACACCCAGACACCATTCACTAATTTAAAGAACAGTCCCAACATGCACCCAACATTCTGCAACATACATTACAATACCCGGAGGTACAAAATCTACGATTTTCCTTGTTACATCTGCTAAAATTTTAACCTTCTTCAGACCAAGGGGGCCTTCTGAAGTTCTGGCACTACTTTTCTATTGGTTGCAGGGTTGAGCAGCAGAGACAAACCACAGTGATTTTTGTCACTATCATACCTGTACAATGTGTTTTTACATCTGCTCAATGTTTAACCTTCTTCAGACCAAGGGGGCCTTCTGAAGTTCTGGCACTACTTTTCTATTGGTTGCAGGTCTGAGCAGCAGAGATGCACCACAGACATGATTCTTTTTCACTATCATACCTGTACAATGTGTTTTTACATCTGCTCAAATTTTAACCTTCTTCAGACCAAGGGAGCCTTCTGGCACTGTGTTTCTATTGGCTCTGGGGTTGCGCAGCAGATGGGTGGTTAACTTCCCTAGAAAAGTGACTTTTTTCTATAATCATACCTACATTCTACCTGTATAAGATATGTTTTTACGACTCCAAACGACCTTATTTTTAGACTAGTGGTATCACTGTAAGTGTAACTAAGTGGTATTTTGAAACATAACCTTTTTGTAGTATGCTGTTTTAATGATGACTTCTTTTCTTGGCTTTTCAAATACACGGGTATAGAGTTTTCAATAAGAAACACCCAACAAGATAAAAGAAAATGTCACCATGTTTTTTTTGTTTATAATCCTTCCATTATTACCAACACTAAAACAAATCACAGAAGGCTAAGTAGATGTTCACACTAGTTGTAATGTGTTTCTAATAAGATTAGCACACTGATATCATTACTTTCTGTCCTTGATCTATTCTGGTGCCACTCTGATATGTTATTTTGGCCTTGTGAGAAAACAGATCAATGCAAATGATACTTTGCACACACATTTGAGAAACAAGTAATCTGTTTTTCAGCCTTGAGTTGGGACAAGAAAAACATTGTAAATTATACTTACACTCTACATATGTTCGGAAACTGTTCCAATCTTTTGATTTTACTATCCTTTGATTTATGATTCTAGAGTTTTTGCTTTGTGAATATTCAAACCGCAGAAAATTCCTTTTACTTATGCTCATAATGTTTATAAGTTCATAATGCAATAGAAGACTTTTATAACGCACTTTTCAAGTAAAACTAGAACTAAGAGTCTAGAGTTTCCTTAATAATTTATGATATTTAGTTTGTGTTTTGTGTGAAGATTGAAACTACAGAAATTTTCTGTTAAACATCAAGTCCATAACATAATGTATTTCACTACTATTAGAAGACATTAAGTACCAAGCACTTACAAGTAAAACTATAACTTAGAGTATAATACACAGATGTTAAGAAAGTCCAGTCTACCTCGAGGTGTCTGTCCAGTTCCTTAAGGAGAGTGGGGTACTTGTCCAGTCTGCGGAAGGGCTGGCTCAGACCAGTGGTCAGTGTCATCAGGCCAGGACTGGGCGCTCCCTGGTTCTCCATGAATCTGTTCAGTTCCTCACTACAACAGCAGAAAAATACATCTTTAGTCCTTTTTTTGCATAGACAACTCTTTTCAGGATTCATTTGTATTACAATTTAGGTCTGCTTGGAAACCTTTCAATTACAATGGTAAAATCATGTTGGGAAATATTTTGTGTACAATCCTTGAGGCAAATATTGGCACTACTTTTTTAAATTGATATGGTAAAGTAATAATAACACAACCATAAACAATCTGTTCTCCATAACCAATATGACACATGTCTGTGTTTTTCTTCTGAATCAGTTGTCAGTAGCAACAACAGTACTGACTTTTGTGTTTAGATAAGTGAGAAGAGTCTAGTACTGTCTTGTGTTTAGGTAAGTACCGGTAGTACTGACAGTAAGATACGTGACAGTAGCACTGACATTGTATTTAGACAAGTGACAGTGGCACTACTGACTTGTTTCTAGATAAAACAGAGACAGCCTGGGAGTGGTTGGCACAGTAGCCCTGGTATAGTGCTACTGTACAACAAAAGTACTGAAGTGTGTTTAGACAAGTGACAATAGTACTGATTTGTGACTGTAGTACTGAATAGTGTTTAGACAAGGGACAATGGTACTGACTTGTTTCTAGATAAAACAGAGACAGCCTTGGGGTGGTTGGCACAGTAGCCCTGGTACAGCGCTCTCATCTGACCTGCAACCTTCAGAAAACATCCTCCTACTCTCTGCTGAGGGCCTGGAAGCCTGGAGGGGGCACAAACAGACAAGAATAAAATTTCTTTACACAATAGATCACCTTCTTAGAAATGTACATTGCATGAGAGTTTATAACACCATAATAAAAACACTGTTTGTACGGTTGAAAACTGTCTAGCACTAAAATTAATAACAGACATAAAAATCACAAACATTACAAAATTTGATGGCTGTCTCATTCAAAGAAAGTCAAAAGGGGAGGTCACAAAATTTCTTTATTGACATTATGATCTGTCTTCATGCAAGCATGCATCCAGCCATCTTGAGAAATGATGCGGGTACAATGTTATGGCTGTGGGCAGTTTTCTTGCATTTTTTGTAAAATGTTCTGCTGTAAATCATGAAACTTTTGCAGCAGTTTTATTTTGCATCAGGAAGGACATATTTGCAGTGTCATGAATTCATGGTGTAGAGGTCAACATAAAAACCAATAAAATAAACCCTCAACAAAATATTCACAATTAACAGTAATTATGCCCGAATTCTAATCTGACTAAATTTCTGAACATAGAGACAACCCTGCTGCCTTACTTTGCACAGTCCTCGAGGTTCTTGAGCAGGGCCTGCTGCATGTTGACTACATCCTCCAGGTTCCCACACAACATCATACACTCAGGGTTGGACAGGCTGGGGAACACAGCACACACAACACAGATTAGTCTTCTCATGGTTAGATAGTGCCAATAGAACTGAGATTGACTTCTAAATATTGTACTCATAGGAAAGAACTGATCATGTTATGTAAGGTCTGGTCACATTTGTCGTACCGTATTGTAGCAAACTAAAAGCATACTAGTACTTGGGATAGTCATCTGTATCTGTATCTGTATAGCCGGTATAACCGCCTTTCGGCGTAACACACCAGCTTCGCAGGCACGCGGCGCGGCGGCAGCTGGCTATATTACACCGATCGACTTGTTACACCTAACCCTTGAACTTCTAGCTCTAGACATTGTTTAAAGCTATCTATTGACAGTGCCCCTACTGTACTTGGTGACAGTGAGTTCCACTCTGCGATAGTTCTAGGAAAGAATGAATTCTTGAACACCTCAATCCTTGGTTGATAACTCTGGTACTTGAATGCGTGGCTATTTCGTCATGTATGTTTAAGATGAACAAAATTCAACTGTCTTGTTACCAGAAAGGCTATCTTAGACCGGAAAGCTTAGTCTTCTAATGGCTAAAGGCATTCAAAGCAATTTCAGGGTGGCAATAGAAAAAAATTCTGAATTTCTTAGCACATTTTCATCATCATTTCAAACTTGAAGTGCGAAAAATAGCCCCTAAAGATGCTGTGCGAGGTGTCTTTTTATTTTTTGTGTACCGCCCAACAGTTTTCCCTTGACCATTCAAAAGAAATACATGTATACACTGTAGCTTTATACAATATCCCATACGATTATACAATCAACGACACATGTAATTTGTATATAATGCTATGCTTACATTCCAGCATTTTGTAGTGGCTTTAAGTATGTGACCAGGAAAGTGTGCATCTCATCAGTATGAGCCTTCTCTGTCTCCAGGATGTTCTGTAGAACCTGCAAAAAACAAAGACAAGTTTAAACTACTGGTTCTTCCCTTGAAACTTAATCTACTCTTTACACACAAGCCTTCAGAGAAGCCAAGTGACAAGTCTCACTGGAGTGACTGGTCAAAAGCTCTAGGTGAGAACCATTCTTTGTGTTGGAACAAACATTTAAAACTTTAACACACAAGCCTTGTTACTTGTGGTCCTGGTCTTTCTGATGTACTTTCTTTCTTGTCTGTTGTTCTATTACTAAATTGTATGAAAAATATCTTTTTAGGCCACACCAATTTAATTTGTTGGTTCTCGGATTCGTCTCTTCGTTTTTTTCTGATTTGCAAAAAAAAAAAAATTGATTCTGGTCCTGAATCAACTGAAAAATGCTCATATTTTGCCCCCCAACAGCTGAGGAAAGTCCTTAGTTCCTAGTTGTTACAGTTTTCCCATCTATCATTGCAGTGGTTTGATTAAAAGTTCAAAATTCAATGTTTAAATTTTAACCCAGCCTTTTGTGTTGACTTCATGGCTCATTTTGTAGCATTTAAGCCTATAATAGGATGCCTAGACCTGTTTTTATTTTTATTTTTTTTCGCCCTGTCGCTTCATATTTTTTCTGAAAAAATCCGAGAACCAACAAATAAAATTGGTGTGGCCTTAGTAGAAGAAAAAAATGCTGTAGTTGTGGACAAACTTACCAAGTTGTGGTACATCCTGGCACTTTCTGCAGTCTTGGCTGGCACAGTGATCTGCTCTGCAGTTCTGCCCGTACCTGCTGGGGGGCTCTTTGGTGTGGGGGACAGTGGTCCAACATCAACTGGTGGAGACAAAGTATAATAATATAAATTTACAATGCTTTATACATTGTACTTACAAACAATAAACAAGCTTTTGGAAGAAATGTGACATATTGCCAGCAGCTTTACTGACTGTTAGCCAGTAGTAGCCATTGTTTTCTACTTTTCTTTAGAAATGTATGTTTTAATGTATTCGAATCCAAGACGATTGCTATCTTTTCAACTTGAAGGATATTTTTACAAACAAAAATGTCTTGCATTTGTCTTTACTAAAACATGCTATTCTTTGCTAATCTATGTGTGTGTGTGTGTGTGTCCCCTCTTTAGGAAAAATGTAAATATGCACTAGAACAATGTATGAAATATGACAGGAAATTCCTAAATGACAGCCAATTATAAGAAGTAGAAGAAAGGAAATTTATACTGAATCAGAATGTTAAGTGACCAAAAGTATGTCATTATCAACCTTTTAATCTGACATTTGTTAGTTCACTGTTATTAAATTCCATGCCAACGCAAACTTTTGTCTTACACTGATATGACATATAAAAGTTGGCAATGTTTGAGCAAACTTGGTGCTAACATCCCCTTTCCTTTTAAACGTTGGTGTGTTCTTATTGACTTTTAAACCATTCTTTTGCAACGTAAGTGGTACATGTAACAATACCTTACCCTCTTGAAGTATGGGATGAAAAACTTTGGTTTGTTACCTCCTTCATCCATAAACCTTCCAAAGCCCTGTCCTGACATTCTAACTAGTAACAGAATAATCCTGTCTTGTTGCTCCCATTTTGTAAAAACATTAAAAGACCATCCATACAATTAATATTCTACAGCCTTTGTAAGTCAAGGTCATCTAAGCATGCATTGTGCAAAGCATGCTGGGAAGGCATGGGGAGCCTTACTAAGTTTTTGCTGGTCCCCAGAACGTATCCTGACGTCACCGTGATGGGGAACTGTCATCATGGCAGCAGGGAGAGGAGAGAGAGGGAAGGAGAGAGCAGGAAAAGGAGGTTAATGTTGTAAAGTAGGCACAGCTACAAGTTTTAAAGAACTACCCTTAGCTAGCTAAAGCAACATGAGGAAAAATGTAGTATACCATAAGATACTTGCTACTGATAGGGTTCTACAATTATGTATGTATATATATCAGTCAGTCTCAGAAGACTATGACCAACTGCGCAGGTCAAACAGGAGGGCTCATTCCTATCTACATGTACAAGATAAATCAGATTTGAGCCTACAATTATACACACACACATACACACACACACACACAAAGCACACAAACACACACTCACACACACACACACACACACACACACACACACACACACACACACACTCACACACACACACACACACGGCTGCCTTTTTCATTTGGCAACTTTTACCAATAACTTACCAGAAAAGAAAGAGCTAACCCTATTATTCTGAATACTAATAATACATTTGAAAGGGGCATGGATCGATTAATGGCATATAGATGAATATAGATGACATACTTAACAACCATGATATTGCCAAATAAATTATTCATATGGAATATGAGTAAGACATTCCACTGGGACATTGGTCTAAATGAGGCCCTATGATGATACTCATCGACAAAATGCAGCAGTGCAGAAAAGAAGACTTCCAAGGTACTAGTCTGAAGTACAGTGTATCTGAACGTGTTTATTCTTTTCTTGCAACTCTCCACAAGAATACAAGTGGAGGGGGGGGGGCAATACAGGTGCATTAACTTTCAAGTTGCCCCAGTAAAATAATACTTCATACAAGTATATAAAAACAGGTAGAAGTGAACTTATACCGAAGACTCAGAGGTCCTAGAACAGACATTGACTAGAACAATGAGTACAAACTATATATTATTGAGGAGTGGTATGACTCTATGAGACTACATTGTATAAGCTAACATTTATGTGTCTTGTACTTACCAACCCCTGGGACATTTTTGACCTCCTTCACGTAGTTACTTGGGAACCAGCCCACACGTCCATTCAGTACACCTTCCCACCACCCTCCTTCAACAACCTGGACAGAGAGAGCACACTATACTACTCACACTTCACATGAACAAACATTAACAACCTGCCACATACTGAAATGGAATTTCATTCAATAATTGTGTTCTTAGGTAACATGTTCAAAGTTACACAACTGTCAGGTTGTAGGTCAGAGGTGAGTGAGTCATGTAATCAAAATGATTGACCAGATATAGCCACCACTAAAACTTGGATCAGCTGATAGTTACTGCAATAGTAATGCCCGCTTTTCTTGAATCACAGCTCCTGTTTACAAACTCTCAAAGCCACATCTGCAGTTCCAAAGAATAATGCTAATGCATCAGTAATATCATTACTTTTGTTTTGAAGCCTGGAAGTTATCTACAAAAATAGAATCTTTGATCATGTCACAGCCTGTTATATTTACTTATCAAACTTCTTGCCATGGGCTTATCTTAAAGAAGAGATTATATTATTTCTTCCCTCATGAACTGAATGAAATGCGGCCTACAGGCTAATTTGAGCTTCTCCGATGAATAAAGAATGTTTATTTGTTTGTTTGTTTCTTTGAACAAAAGAACTGACCTGTTACCTGTTCCGAATTGTTTATGTTCTTGTTGTGAGGGCTAGCCCTTTATAATAGCCTCCGGCTAGTTGGGCAGTCCTGGCTGTATGTATATGTCTTATACAGTCTAATAAATCAAATCAAATTAAACTGACCTGTGTTATGGTAATGATGTCGCCTTTCTTGAAGGACAGTTCATCCTCGTCCGTCCCCTGAAAGGCGTATCTCGCCTTCACGATCATCTGTCTTCCGTCTGCCATCTTCTGAAACAGAAAACCTTCCCGTTAACAACACCACTCGTGGCAATTAGCAGGGAATTTAATAATTCAACACTCTGGTCTTGTACTCAGTGGTAGCTTTTTCCTAGCCTCTACCAGGCCTTTCTATGGGCGTACAGATCCTAGAATTCGGTAAAAAAAGAGAGAAATAGTTGGCCAGGAGAGTCAGCTAACTGTGCGGTCAGTCAAACTCCAAGGCGGCCAAACTCCCTTGGCAAATATTCTAGAATGTATAGCCAGCGTAGTTAGTCTGGTAGGGACTAGCTTTTCTCTGGGCTCACACGGAGAATTCATCAACCACCAATTTTACCAAATAAGAATCGTCATAAACACACAAATGTTGAAAAAAAAACCCAAAGAGTCAGAGATTTTTTTATTTCTGAGAAGTATGTAATCCTCATTGATCAACTTCCTGAATTCCCCACATGCATTTGACCTTTCTTGCTGGGTTTTAGGTCAGACAATAAAATATTTGACCTCTTGTAATTCTGTCTGTCAATATCCCCCCCCCCCACCCAAGTGCTGTCAATTGTAACCTCTGTCTAGACAAACAGATACATAAACCCACAGCTCAACCAAACAACGCTTCTATAAGCAAACCACATGAAACCTAACAGCAACCTGGAATTTGCAGAATAAATCTGAGACTGCAGCAAGAGTTGAAATCTGTGATAGACAAAAAAAATTTTCCAACAATTTCCTCTCCTAGTCTTATGAATATGACATACCTTTTAACCTCCGACTAACCCCAAAACAGATGCAAACACTATTTGTATACCTCAGTTGTGAAGAGGCTATGACAGAAAACTGACAGACAAGTGCTTTTCCAAAGCCTTAATAACTGGACACTGTATCCTCTAAATGGTCCACCTGTCTTTTAGACAAACATACCCTGGGGTTAGGGGTCTATTTAAAGACATGAATCCCCAAAATATGTTTTATCAAAACATGTGCTTTACGAAATAGATATTACAAGGTTCATATTTCCTGCTATGCAAGTACATTACTACATATACAATACACGGAAAAACAGAATTCAGTTTGAAAATCTTTAAGAAAACTCAATCATGTTTGCATACCACCGAGATTCTTTTTAATCAAAATGTTTTACAATTGTACAGTAGAATTATACAAAAACAGAATTTTATTTCCGACGCTTTTGTAAACAGCATTGTTAAAACAGAAAAACAAAATATCTCTAACCAAATAAAACAACAATCACAGAACTACAGATAGACACAATGCTTGTGTCAAACTCATTAAGTTCGTAGCTTGTATTTCTTTAAGCACTGCCTGAGGCCTGTAACTTTAGTGTGAGCAAAATTCGGAATGTTCTGAAAAAGAGAAATGTTTGGAAGAGTCTCCTACATCATGAAATTGACCGAAACAATTCCATATAAATGGAGCTGGACCTACATGTACGTTCTGCATCACATGACTGCCCGCAGTGCCATTCCCGTTCGAATTCGCTTTCTGTCGAACCTGCGACTTCAACTGACGACATAAAACAGACAACCCCGCAATTACCCTACCGGTGACCCCGACAAGGGACCGCCGCAGACTCACGACGTTGTCCAGCAACATGGTCGTGATCTATCCCTCCTCGCGACCGAGAAATCATCGCGACGCAACTCTCACTTCCATGGCGAAGCTGCGGCCAAGCCCGTGTGCGTAGCAAGTTGGCAGAAGCTAGGGTTTTATTTTAAGGTCTCTGTATCGCGTGGTCTGTCGGTACCGGACCTGGGCCAGTCAAGACGCCACAACAATGTCCGATGCACAGATAGGCGACAATTGATAGCCGTTTACTCACCCCTTGTCGGCAGTCTGCAGGCATACCGAGGTCAGCACAAGCCCTGAGGCTTAGAAAGTTCACGTCTGTTTGCTATATATGGTTCTTCTCAAGTTACATGGCTATGACCTGTCATAACACAATGTAACAACATAGCCAAGGTATTCTTAATATCTGTGTCACTCAGCTCAAGTTTGCTACATAAAGTTTACATTAGGGAAGTGGTTTGCCAATATTGACAAATCTGGGCAAAGATGAATACAAGAAATTGTCAATCAACTCAGTGTTTACTGACGTTCCCTGTCCTGGTTTTGCCCGTACATTGTCATGTTTTTGTCCACTCCATGCCGTTTTTGCCTGTTCCCTGTCCCATTTTTGTCCTATCCCTGTCCTGTTTTTGCCCATTGCCTGTACTGTTTTTGTCCATTCCCTGTCCTGTTTTTGTCCAATCCCTGTCCTGTTTTTGACACATTTTCCTGTGATTTTTACACATTCCCTGTTTTTGCCTATTCCATGTCCTGTTTTAGCCCATTCCTTGACCTATTTTTCTCCCTTCCCTGCTCTGTTTTCTAGAAATCCCACCCTGTTTTTCTCTATTCCCTCTCCTGTTTTTCACCATTCCGCTGTCATGTTTTTCTCTGTCCTATTTTAATCTGTTCCCTGTCCTGTTTTTGTAAATTTCGTTTTTGCCTGTTGTCTTTCTCCGTTCCCTGTCCTGTTTTTGTCCATTCCTTGTCCTATTTTCGTCCGTCCCTGTCCTAGTTTTTATCCGTCCCAGTCCTATTTTCGTCTGTCCGGGACTGTCCCAGTCCTGTTTTTGCCCATTCCCTGTCCCATTTTTCTCCATTCCGTCCTGTTTTTGTCCATTCCGTCCTGACTTCCTCCATAGCCTGCCCCGTTTTTCCGTGTTCTTTCAGTGCCTTGTTTTGAATGGTTTTCCCCTCCCCCCGTCATGTTTTCGTCATGATTTTGCCATCTCCCTGACCTGTATTTACCGCTGCCCTGTCTTGTTCTCTGTCCTGTTTTTATCCATTTCCTGTCCTGCTTTTCTCCTGTTTTTGCCCGTTCTCTGTCCTGTTTTTCCAGCCCTGTGCGGGTCACCCCCAGTCAGGTGCACAAACCGGAAGTAAAAACCTGCCGCATTCCAACCTCTCCATATATGGCAAACAAAGGACTGCCACAGGAATTTTTCCACCCCCACCCCCCGATTCTGAACACCAATCTAGAAAACTAGCGACATCACACGGCAATATACAGCATGGATAATCTAGAACACGCCCTTTGTACGATTGCTGAGTCGTGATTATTGGGTTTGTCGTGAGAGGAACAGGAACAGAGGTTTTGTCCTGGCTAAGGGGAGGGGCGTTTATCCCAAAATGGCGGCCGACCCCGGCACACACAAACCAACACCCCGATATTTTGGGCTCCATTCAAACGAAAATAAACAACATGCTCGCCGTGTACCAAGTTGGAAGTCGTGCTGCTATATTTAGCGATGTTGATAAGCGCGCAAACTTACCGTGGAGGCTATAACATGAGCAGGGCCGGGGATATAGTCGTCGCACCTTCCGACAAAATGGTTGGATTTCTGTTCAGTTCTGTCAAAATTCTCGGCGGCTCGCTTCTTCGGAAATCTGGCCTCCTCCCCTCTCCACTCCACATTCTTCGACAAACAACTCTTCCTCAAGACGCTGACAACCTTCTGGTGGTCCCGGGGTTGCAAAATGTCAAACCAGGACTCCTTTTTTTCACCAGGAATGCACCAAAATATCCACTTCCTTGATCGCTAAAATGCCCAGGGGTAATACCCGCATGTTTTGATGGGATTGGCTGTTCCCGATGGCGGATGCACCCCTCGGAGATAGACGAGCACTTCTGCTCGAAGCACAAAACTAAATATTACGAGCAAAACATTTGATATAAGTATCATTACTTTCTAAACATCACGATCGATTAATATGATACCTATTACCAAACCTTTGACCCAGATAGACATGCACCATCGAAATCAACAAATTCTACTTGCAGTGCAGAAGTGACATCTAGCAGGATTCATGTGAACTGCAGCAAACGACTTCAGCCTAGAGTAGGAAGGTGAAAATTTAAATATGACGACTATGAATAATCATATTTTGCCTGTTTTGAAAAATAATTTTCAATACTAATTGGAATTCTAAGGGATTCTAAGAGATATCTGCTTTTGGTATGAATTATGCTCATCTCTACCTAAACTACATGATGAAATAAACAAGATACAGATACTTTCATAAGGTCTTTGGACAGACAAAAGTGAAAATTTTTCCTCACATAAAATTTACAGTATACGTATATAATAATCTATAATAACCAGTCAGAAACCATGGAATCACCATCAGATTGTTTTATTATACACAGAAAACAAGAACTATCATGGCTGTTGGTGTATGGATGAATGCAACAATGGTCAGACAACCCAGTATAGAACAGGCAGTGTAGAAAAATATAGTGAGACTCTGTACATATTTGTAATAGCAGTGACAATGACTGCTTATGTCATGTATAGACCTTTGGTGCAACAAGTTAATAACACAAAATACCTCAAATATGAGCATTCAACTTGTATTTATGTGCAAGCCTTTCTCTTTTTGTTGCAGGTTTTTACTTAGGAGTTACCATGATAGAGTTCATGATGTAATCAACAAAAATATTACAAGTCAAATGTTAGCAAATAGTACATTTCCACTCTAGACATTATCTAAAAGTGTCATATAAAATATGCGATCACAGTGAGAAAACTTTGAAATGTTTGGGAACATTGAAATGCAAGTTTAGTACAAGGGTAAATTTGCATATAAGAAATTCATTGAGTGTGTTTAAATCGATTGAGAAACTCATAGTGACATATGGATTGTCAATATCATAAATGTAGAATATATTCTGACATATACCTCAGTGCAGATAATATAATAAAATATACAAGATCATCTACGATAGCCTCATGGCTCACAATGTGCAACCAAAGCAGTTTTGACTTGTCAAACTAGGCTAGAACCTTTCCTCTTTAGGACACAAGCATACAAAGTGCCCCCATGCCATGGCTGTGGTCTGAGGCTATGATATATACAAATGATTATAACTATCGTACAGTCATGGATCTGTCTTCTTTAAATCAATAATAATGCCACAGTTACATTCAAGTTAAAAACAGGCTGACATAATAAGTCTAAAATTTGGCAACACATTCACTACCTCAATACTGATTGAAACCAGGCAATACAAAATACCATGAGAAGGTTATAATAAACTTGGCTTTATCCAAGATTGACAAATTACAATGTTATATTTTATGACCAACCAAATCATCAAGATATCTTAACTAAAAAACGACACTACACAGTGAACACTTGATGTTAGAGCGAGAGCATATTTTGGTGTTTTGGGTTTGACACTAAATACCATGTAAAGATTGCCAGCACACATCACACTGTCATCAGAGATTGTCATACTGTACGTTCACACTGTATTAAATACATCTATACAACACATACACATGCAAATTTACACACACACACACACACACACACACAAACATACAAGCACACACACTGATGTATACACACATACGGGCAAACATACACACACATGCACACAAGGCTCACATAGTTACTTGCAAGAGTCTATTTACAATATCATATTTACAAGATCATTATTTACAGTTTACCATGACACATTTCCACAAGGGTTTTCAGAGCAGTACTGTTGTTGTGACTAAGAATCATCCTAACATCAAAGGTAGTGACTAGTCTTATAGATGTTACTGAATCATTGCTTACATGTTTAATTACATGCCAATCTCAACGTGTTACTATTTAGAGATTCCACATACAGCTAGCACAAATATCTGGTTTGTAGTTAGTAACATTTTGGAGTCATAAATTGTCATCTACATGTATTAATAATATGTAAGCAAGGAATGACATCCACAAATGTAGAATCTGTTCAGACAACATCTATGCTTTGGCTTTGAGTATTTTTTGAAACAGATTTTTGAGAGCTGTTGAAAACATTTGCACCTTCAATTGTCAGTTCTTCTTCACTCACTTTTGGATATAATATTGGAAATATGTTAAGTCAATTCAATGCAGACATGATTCAATTTTCCAAGGCACAGTTACACGTAACAGCACTTAAGCAAATACAAGTTCATTGTCACAATGTCAAGAATTAACATCCAGGTCATATGAGTGGAAGGTCTTGCAGTTTTAGCCAGTTAAACTGAAACTTTATTGTCATGTTTCGAGTTTTTACTCCTACCAGTAACCGCATGTCTCCAACAAACATGTACCTGGATATCACTTCCAAAATGTACGATCATAGCTCTAGCCAGCAGAGCAACTCTTGCCCTGACACCCCAAATCTACCTTTGAAATGGGGCATCATTCTTGCTTGCAGAAACTGCCTCAAATCTGGTCACATTTTCACAACTGGACATGTGTGGTAATAAGAGAAAACACAGCCCTCCACTGGGTAGAGGTTTCATAACTTAAACACACGCAAAAACTCATCACATACATGTACATGTACATGACTCAGAAGATACCCTTCCATGCTATGTACAGTACATGCATGTCATTTGAATATAGCTGTATCAATAGTGCATTTTGAAGTAAAATTAAAGGGGTAAGGAAAAATACATAGCCAACATGGCATAATTTTTCTTGAGTGGCAATTTTTCTTTTGATAGCGATACTTGCATTTGTTACATAAATTTTGTGAATATTTTCACCCTGTAGAGACAGAATATTCATGAACACATCTCCTATGTACACAACTGTTTTCCCCCCTCTATATGTAGAGCCCCAGAGCCTTGTGGAACTCCTGTAGACAGGCCGTCAACTGGGCGAACTTTGGTCTCTCTTCTGGCGACAGGGCCCAGCAACACGCCATGATGGCAAACCTGGGAAAAACAGGAAAATTGTTTAAGTGTTAGGGCCACCAGATGACAAGACGATTTTGAAATCATTATTGAACATCTTGAATGATAGAATAAGCAATGCAGCTGGAAAAAAATGTTAACACTCTTTCTTAAATATTGAAAACCCACGCACACTCCCACACACAACGCACATGCGCACACACACACGCGGCCGCGCGCGCACACACGCACACACACATTCAAGTCCCCCCACACACACTTTCAATGCACACATACACACACACGTATGCACATACAGACACACACACACATAGATACACACACACACACACACACACACACAATGATTTGAGAAAAAACAACTGTACAACTCACAGTTCATCAGGACAGTTAATAGGTTGGGGTGCCCTGAAACCGTCCCTCAGGTACGAGGCCATCTCAAAGGGGTCAATGTCGGAGTATGGCGTCTGTCCCAAGGTCATCAGTTCCCATAGCAACACGCCAAACGCCCACTGGGAAGACGAAAAAAGAACGTCTGAATACATGTTTGTGTGCACACAACTGAAACTGGAATAATCTTTGCCAGAAATACCACCTGCGAGTGCGAGTAAAATTGGAGCTGTGTGGGTATTTGTCTACCTGCATCTAACATACACCATTACTGAGTTTATACATACATATTGGTGTATGTGGAATTTCATTTGCTGCTTTTATTCATTACCACATAAAAAAAATAAAGGCAATGGTTTCTGTTTACTTGCAAACAGTTTAGGTGTTATCTACCAAATGTACAGTTCCTAAATTCTGTGCCTGTGTAGGTATTCAGAAAAATGTATTTCGAGCCCTGTTTGCCAATGAAATAATGAATGAAAGACCTTTATTGCACATTTTTGCTCATTGCGAACTAAGTACAGGTAATGGTAAATAGCGATGGTAGACTAAAATATATCTATAGTAAAAACTACACATGTACAGGTTCTGCTTCTTCTCGCTTCTTAAGACAGTTGAAAATGTAAGAACAGATGGAGTTTATAGTACGAGGATTATCGAATTTCATGAGAAAAGTGAATTTATCTTTTCTATCTAAAAATCTAAAACTAAGGAAATAATTTTGAATACAAATGAAGAGAATCTTTCTCTCATTATTATATAGAGAAAGATTATAACAATACCTACATTATAATAATACAATGTAGGAAAACTTACCACATCACTTGCTGAAGAGAAGTGTTTGTCCACCAGACTCTCGATGGCGAGCCATTTGACGGGTCTGTTCTCGTTGTCTCCCAGACAGTGGTAGTCTCCTGAGAACAGGTCCCTCGCTAAGGCGTTGTCTGTCACTTTGACGTTTAGCCCTTCATCCAGCCTACAACAAGAATAAAGAAATCAGAGATTAATTGTTGATGTCATGTATCCATAAAGTCTCGCATGAATAAAGTGTCTGTAACCGTTACTCTATTGCGCTTACATTTGTATGTGATCGGTGATTAATTAACCTGATGAAGGCGACAGTGGTCATTAAAAATTTGATCCATCTGTATCTGTATCAGTATAGCCAGTATAACCACCCTTCGGCATAGCACACCAGCTTCGCAGGCACGCGGCGCGCGGCAGCTAGCTATATCACGCCGAACGACTTGTTACGCTCAATCTTTGCACATTTAATTGCAGGAGTTGTTTAAAGCTTTCTAGTGATGATGCCCCAACTGTGCTTGGTGGCAATGGGTTCCAGTCTACGATAGTTCTGGGGAAATACGAGTTTTTGAACACCTCAATTCTTGGCACAATCCTTATGTACCCTTTGCAGACTTCTGGGAAGTATTTTGGATTTTCGTGACCAAAAAGTTCACAGTTCACTCCAGGAAGTGTTTTGTGAAGTGTGGATTGTCATCATCATCATCATCATTGGTTGGGATAAACATACATGAACTCAAAACAAATCCATGAACTCAAAACATAAGTACTACTACAAATGGGGTGTCACAATGTTGACTTTGGGTACTTACACACAGTTTCTGGTGGCCAGATCTCTGTGCACCACCCCACGTTTCCCCAGGTACTGCATGGCTTTACCAATCTGTATGGCCAGGTGCACCAGGTCTTGTGTGGACAGGATCTGGGAAAGGAAGGAACCAAAATACATAATAGTCAGTTGTCATGAATCACCAACTTCCAGTCTGCAGTATTTGGACTATTGCACGCTGGGGTGTGCCCCTACTCTTTTTTCCAAAGGTGTGGTGGGTTCTTTAACGTGCATGGGACCTCAATCTAATGTCCTGTCCGAAGGACATCCCTAATGGAAGCTAAGTACTCATTTTCACCTGAGTGAAGTGAAGAAAGTCATGTAAAGTGCCTTTCCCAAGGGCACAAGATCTGTGACATGACAGGATTTTGAACCCAGGACCTCTTGGTTCATCATGAAGTCACAGGACCCAACAAATAAATATAATTCACCATAGTGGTGTAGTACCTGATGCGTGTGTGTTTCCGAGGCTCTGCAGTGCTTGAGAAAGACCTTCAGGTTCCCGTGGTTCAGGTAGGGGAAGATGGTCATGGGTCGGCCGTCGTCCAGACAGGCGTACGTGATGGTCTGTACGTGTCGGTGGTGAACACCACGCAGCATGCAGCTCTCACGCAGCAGCAACAGGACCTGCTCTTCTGATGCTTGGTCTGCAAGGTAAACAATTTACTGTTAGTAACCCTTTCTCGTATTCTGCATCTTAAAATTTCTCTCTATTCTCATTGTAAATGCTGACTGCAGCCAGAGACTACATGTGGACACCACGCAGCATGCAGCTCTCACGCAGCAGCAACAGTACCTGCTCTTCTGATGCTTGGTCTGCAAGATTAACGAGAAAATAGAGATTTCAGACTTCTAGGAAGTACATGCAATCCTCAGCTTCTTGAAATTCCTCTTGTAGTCCTCTAATTCCTGCTAGCTCCCCGGGCAGATTCTGAGACTTCAACCTCCAGTCATTCTGGTACTCAATCTTGTGCTATCAGCCCAATAATGATTCCACAAGTAGTAATACCATAGTACATATAGTAGTATCTGTATTCATAAAGGTTCAGATATCAAAAAGTTAAACAATGCATATTGCAACTGCATCTGATACTATCAGTGATAGACGTACAGTCAAATCTGCCCAAGAGACCACCTTTACATGATAAAGATCACCTGGCCAGTGTGACAATTTTTTGATGGCCCCATAGATAATTTTTTTTTTCATTTAACATAAGTACATGTATTAGGAATCTTCTATAGTGACCACTAATGTCCACAGATATTCTATGTCCCAAGAGGTCTTTTTGTTTAGCATTTGACTGTATATAGATATAGAGATCAATGACTTAGATTTGTCATTTGACTGAGATAAAATGCCCACCTGTGACAGTCTTCACGAAGACCTCCTGTTCCGTCCTGTCCTCCCCCACCACAATGCCGTGATAGATTCTCCCGAAGGTGCCCTCCTGTAGCACCTCCCCCAGTGTGACATCACTACGCTGGATACAGATGTCTGACAGCTGCGACCGGATGTCTGACACTGGCTCTGTTATGTTCGGGTATCTTCTCAGGCTGGGGTAGGCTGGGAGGAAAAAAAGTTTCATGTCAAAATCTGGGAGTCAGGAAGGCAATGCCTTGAAGAATACAACTTCTTAGGCTGGGGTGGGCTGGACTTAAGACAGGAAAAATTTCATTTCAAAATCTGGGAATAAGGATGGGAATTGTTTTTCAGAATAAGACATTAGCTTGACTAGGATGTCTTCTCAGGCTGGGGTGGGCTGGAAGGAAGAGAGGAGAAATTTTGTTTCAAAGAATGGCAATGTTTATGAAAAATGAAACATAAGTTTGACTGGGATGTCTGCAACCGGTTCGTTCATGTTGGGGTATCTTTTCGGGCTGGGGTAGGCTAGGAGGAATCAATGTGAAACTTTCCTGATCAAATAAATGTATATCCATAAAACTGACTGAACGTAAGAACTTACACGGATGTTTCAAGCAGAATCAGTGGTCAGAACCTATGGCTGCCTTTGTTTTTGTTTTCAATAGTTTGTAGGCTTTTGAAATTTGACTTCCATTGGCACAATGTTTCAGGAAAAATTCCAACTTTTGCATGCCAAACTTTGAAAAGTTACTGCAGTAAGAAGCAAGAAAACAACTTGGATCATCAACAAAAAAAAAAGTTAAATTTGTTGGGAACAATCGATCATGTTGGCACTGAGCTTTGTCAAGAACCCAGACTAGTATACATGTAGTACAGCAAGAAGTAGACAAGAGTTTGATCTTACCCGGAGCGCCGAAGGCCCCCAGACCTGACGTGTTTGGTGTGTCAGCACGGAGGTACGTCTGTGTACTGCTCTGGGACAGGACCTGGGAGCTGTCTGAGTCACTGCAGGGCAGAAACAGAATAAAGAAACTTTTACAACATTACTTTAGCAACTCTTCTGACAGATCTAACAGGCCAATCCCATAGCCCCATCCATCGCCATCAAAACTTAGAAATGCAAATTTAAAACGTAAAAAATGAAAATACATTGTACATGTATTTGACGGACATGCAGCCACTTTCTCATTGGAGACTACTGTATAACTACTGTACGAAAGAAATGTTTCAACCGCAAATTGGAATCGCACATAAAAGAACAAAACTCTCACGAACTATAGTACAGTGTTAGGAAGTGGATTAGGGTAGAGGAATGCTTGGTACAATACTACTGTATTAGGAGGTGGGTTAGGGATGTAGGGTTAGGGTTGAGAAGTGCTCGGTACACAGATTAGTGCACAAGAAATAGCCTGTACCGTGTCCTACAAGAGCGAGGAACGTAATTATCGGTAGCTGTCCTGGAACACACATGAGAAAAGTAACAACTTATAAATCATGGGTTAGAAAAAGAGACCTGTGCCATCTCTCAACTGTGCACTCAAATGACCACTTTTCAAGGCAGAACTTAGATGTTTCAGTGATCTTTTTTAGTGAAAATTACTGTTGGAAGTACCACAGAACATAATATGACTGCTTTTGTTTTTTTTAAATAGTTTTTTTGGGCTTAAAAAATCAAAGAAATTCTTGTTTAGGTTCTTTGCCAATCTTTCTGAGAGTTGACAAAAGGCATCTGCATAATATACTATAAGGCCTGCTCCTGAGGCATCGCCAAAAAGGAGTGGCAATGCACGATTGAGAGGAGCACAGAAGAAACAGATTCCTTAAAGGTAGGGTAAAGCATTAAAATGAGCAAAAAGAGAGTTGAAGAAATTACAAGAAAAAGGGCAAGTAATCATTAATAGATTTTAATGTCAATAAATGCAATAATTCAGATCTATGCCGTGAGAGAAAGGAACGTACAAAATAAGAAACTAAGAAAGCAAAAGTGTGTCAGAGAGACTTCGTATCAGTCCATAAGAAATACCTTATTCTGTCATTCTGTTTGATGGAGTGGACGTTGATTGCAGCTATCGCCATGGCGATGAGGAAGATGATTGTACAGGCCACGCCCACAGCGATGTAGAACACACTGGTGGAGTTGGAGACCGAGTAGTCTGTGGTAAGGAAGGTACAAGAATGTCATAGTGTCAACATTTTATCTAACATTTTAGTCCAAGCTTTTGTAACAAGAAAACAGATACATTTTATATCAGACTTTTGTGAAGTGTAAAGTACATGTATGCTATCATCTTCCTGAATTCCCCCATGTCGACCACAAAAAAAGCAAAAAGATTCTACTACTACAAAACACAAGGAAAATGACAAAAATCAACTGGAAAGTTCAAAACTAAAGCCAGTAGCAAAACATACTTTACTATAAACAGTGCTATTACTTTTTCTTTTTCTTTCCAAAATCAGTATAGTATGGGACACTTGCATAACTTGCCATGCAATATCATCAATGATATTATATACTATAGGACTCAATACTCAAGTCAGTAGTACTGTAACCTTTACCTTTACCTAGTCCCATCCTCATGCCTGAGGGTTAGGGACTGTAATAGTACTGTGACAGCTACAGCATTACATGCACCCCAACTCTTACAACAGACATTTGTATGTCATGCAGGATCTGTTCAGGCAGAGATAGGAAGACTGACAGACCTGACTCACCTCTCACTATGGGGGAAGAGTTGTTCACGCTCCCACTGCCTGGTTTACTCACAGGGGCACTGTCTGGAAATAACAAAAAACTTCAGTCGTATTACTACATACTTATATGCAGTACAATTTTCAGGTAGGCTGTGATATAATCAAACACTAGCAAGGATCTAAGATGGCATTTTCTCTATAACAAGACAGCTGAACTTTGCAGGACAATGCATAACTATTCCGTAAATTCCCTTAAAGCTACTCTTTCACAGGTCTTGATGAGGAAGACAGGCACACTGTACAATCATTGTACAGATTCAATGTACCAGGAAAATTTCATTTATTATCTTTCAGATCATGTATATTGAAGCCACAACCTTTCCAGACGCGTGGAAGTCTAGTGAGCGTCAAAAGTTGGGATTAAACCTCTCCACCTACTCAGCTCAATCTAATTTACTTCAAGTATAAAACTAAGACATTCTATTATTAAGTTTTTTATCATGATCAACTCGCAAAGAAACAAGCACATTGTTTCATTTTGACTTGCATCCAGTTACTAGAGAATTCTTTCAGCAGTGACAAGTTTTTGAAGGGTAATGCTCTCACGAGACTAGGCCTCTCTGTGAACAAGATGGACTGATAGTCATCGAAAATTTGGATGTTAGTAGTTTTACCCTTCAAAAACTTGTCACTGCTAAAAGAATTCTCTAGTAACTGTAACTATATGTGACAAATGATTCTCTTCTACGAATTGTACCCAAAATTGATACATTGAAAAGCAGGTATACGCACTTATCATGCACATTTTCCGTCTGCGGAAGTTGAGCACTGTGTAGTTCTGGGCTGAGTGTAGAGTCACGTTCAGCTGTATGTGCACCCCCACCTCCGCATTGGACTGGCCCGAACAAGTCAGGTTCACTCGGAAAACTGTGGGGGACAGAACATAGCACGTCATTCTTAACACACAAAATACATTGTACTTCGTTCTGAAAATTATGTGAGAGTGAACATAGTACATTATTTGTAGCACACAATATACTTTGCAGTCAGGTTCCATCTCAAAACAGTAAAGGAATGAGTATAGCGCATTATTTGTAGCTCACAAGATACAATCTTACTGTATACATGTATTACATAGGCACTGCTCAGTACAAGTATCAACAGTCAACTGAAAACTTACTCACTTTCCCAGCTCTAGAAATAAAGCTCTGTCTTAAAGAAGTATTAAGTTCAGCAGAGTCATGTAAAAATATTAGGGTGATAAGGGGGGTTTTGAGGATATGAATTGAGTGTATATAACAGTGTCTGACAACAGAAACAGGCATACCTGACTCCGCCTGTGGAACCTCCCCAGCAAGAGAGATGTTGGTCTCTGGCTTCTTCAGAATTCTGGTGTTTTCTGACAGGAGATTCATTCGATAACGAACCTGGTAATGAGAGATAAACAAAACCAGTCCTGTTATTACTATGGTGAACATCATCAATTATCACCATTATACCATAATTCTCCTATAAAAATTGTCAGTCAAAGTTGATGAGGTAGAAAGTTTACAAGCCTCAAAGTAATAATATCACTTTAAACTTTTGACACAAGTCAGAGAACAAGAAATAGCAATGCCTTCAAGTACCAGAGTTGTCAACCAAGGATTGAGGTGTTCAAGAATTCATTCTTTCCTAGAACTATCGCAGAGTGGAACTCACTGTCACCAAGTACAGTAGGGGCATTGTCATTAGATAGCTTTATACCATGTCTAGAGTTAGATGTTCAAGGGTTAGGTGTAACAAGTCGATCGGTGTAATGTAGCCAGCTGCCGCCGCGTGCCTGCGAAGCTGGTGTGTTATACTGGCTATACAGATACAGATACTAACTCCCCATCAAGATGTTCTTTCCTATATATGCCATCAAATGAACCTCCTCTAAATTGTAATCCTAAACAAAATTGCATAACTGTAGTGTGATACCTATTTTATGATAATCATTCAACTCACCCCTGGCGTACTAGACTTCCATGTGAAGTGTAGACTGTTGATGTCTGCAGGTACAGGAAGGTTGAACTTCAGGGCATAGCTGTTCACCCGGTTATCTCTCACATAGTACAGATCAGCTGTCAACCCTGGAATCATACAGAAAGAACAAACTGTTATTATAAATCTGAATATGTGGGAAGCATATTACACAATACAACACAGTTTCACAGGGTACAGGTTTATTATGTTTACCGAAGGAAAACATATTGTTTCTACTCAGTTTCTTCCTCCTCTTCTGTTCCAAACACTAATCTCTGACCTGGCCAATGACATGATTTGTTGACGTCTGTCACCATAGTGACTGGTGTTGGGTTACATAATGTTGCAATTTCATGGTCTGCTTTACTCCTGTCACCATATACTCGTAGTACATGTATGTGGATGTGTAAAAATTAACAGGGCAGACCATGTCCGAAGGTAAACATTATGCATTTGCCTTGCAAATGTTACTTCTCTAGTTTATTGAGATTTACCACACTTGTAGAAGGATTGACCTTTTCAAGATGTTAGACCCAGAGACCAGACTGTAAAATTTGAACCACTCACACTGAGATGGGCACCTATTCTTTCTCATGAGTGTGGTAGGTTCTTGAATATGCTCGAGGTGTTGCTTTTCTTGAACACAGGACCTCAAGTTTATGCCCATCTAAGAGGGTGTCCCTAACAATGTTAGGTACTCATTTTTGCCTGAATCTAGTTAGGAAATACTGTAAAGTGCCTTTCCCAAGGGCATAACACTGCAGCCTACCAGAGATTCAAACCCTGAACCTTCAGATTCTAAGTCCCAAAAAAAAACACCTACTGTGACCTCAACGTGTATGCAAATTTGTAGTCATATGTGTATTTTTTACTGTATGTGTAATGTGTAATGAGCCCTGGAAGATTAGGCCTAACGGGCTAAAGGGTATCGTAATAAACTGAACTGAACACCTAAAGGTCACACTTGACAATATAGCAGTGTAGTCTAATAGAGTATTTGACTTTTAAATTAACCTTTTCCATTTATTTGTACAGCCAAGCCTTGTCTCCATTTGACGTGACCCTACGGACATCTTTAAGTCCTCCCCAAAGCCGTCTCCACACTTAAATCAGCTATCAAAGATCCTCTCTAAGTAGCTGGTTCAAATATATACATTTCCACACTTATCCTGGTCTCTGATATGTAAACACTCGGCTCCATTCATTCCCTTCATGAAAGACCTTGTTCCTAATTGCATCCCGCCTGGCTCATACACACCACCTAAAAAACATAAACAGTTCTTGTGGTAATCTCAGACCGTGCCCTAAGCCTTGTTTGCTGCACCCTGACACCTGGTACCGTAATGTGCTCTCTAACGCCCTTGTTTATACCACACACAAAAGGGGGAGATTCTCCCGCGCGGAAAGGGGATCGCCGCTAATGGACAGGCGAAGACGTCGGTTCTAGTCCAGCGGCGAAGACGTATCCCAGGGATCGCGACTCCCGGGAAATTCCCAATGAGAGACTTAGGAGAGATAATCTTGTTTGTCAAACCTGCCAGCGCGGAACTGTCACCCAGTTCTTGACATAACTAACAGATTTGCCATGCTACTGGGCAGAAAGAGTACTAAAGACAACAAAGATCACTTTCTCTCTGCGGACAATACGGGAAGAGGCACGGGGGAAGAGCAAGGACAGTTAGAAGTCCCAGTATTTGGGAAAGTAGGAAAGTCTCTTAAAAACTAAAAATGTCATCTTTTTTTCACATAAGCCACAAAGGCTGCACACTAATGCCACTAAGTCCTTAAAGTTATGCTAATGTACAGAAAACATTCCTAAAATGTCTACAGTTAACATTTGAAAGACTGTTCTTTTACTACAGTATGCGTACATGTAGACTTCTATTAATAACAAAAAATGCTTCAGAAAAAGACCAATATTCAAGTCCTTATACTATACACCTGCCACTCATAACTACCACAAACTTTTTCCTGACACTGATCACCTCATCATAACTGAGATTTTTTATTCTGATTTTACGATTTTAATTTTCCAATTTCTCTTCTATTTTTTTAACACAAAGTGTACTTTCCAAGTTGCTCACTCTAACTAAAGCTCTTTTGCAAACATATCAAGTGTACAGTTTGTATTTGGCTCCAAGGCTTCCAAGTACAGTTACACTGCATGCTGGGTACACGAGGCTGTTTCAAGACACCCCCAAAAATGGCAGCAGCTGCCTGTGATGATCATCACAGATTGGAGGTCATCTTAGGGGTCAGGTTAAGTCAACAGTGCAGGGTGAATACAATTTCTCACTGTAATTTGCCTTGTTCCATCAACCCCCATATTTAACCACCGCTATCTTTAACGTTACATCAATCAATGTCCAAACCTCCCAATGTCTGAACACATAATTGTGCCAGACAAACAAAAATAAACGGTATGTCTATGAAGGTAAAAATAATATAATAGACATCCAGGTAATGAGATACGAAAGAAAATAGTTACTCAAGCAACTGGATAGATTTAGAGTTTGACTAAGTAACTTTTTCATGAACCTCAAAGTCTATTAGAGGCCAAATGCTCATTAAAGCCTTATGCATATATTCGTGACATCAAGCTATGATGATGATGATGGTGATGATGATGACATATTCATAAGTAATGACCAATGATAGCTGCATTGGGACCAATTATATCTAACCATATTACCTAATAGAGCTTCTACTTTTGCTGGCAGCTTTGCAGGCTGACAATGGCTTGCACAAATAATCTACAGCAATGTTTTTCTTACCACACAAACCTTTTTGTCCCTGTATCTTTCCTTCCATTAAAAGTGGGGTGGGAAAGATGGGAACAGAGATAATGCTGCAATTTTTCCTGTTTTCCTAGATAAGATTTAACAATGGTGCTTTCCAAATTTGGTACGATTGACCAGGCACATTGTGTTCACCCATCACATATGGCATATTGGAATGTTTCTCAAATTTGACATGTCCCAAAAAGACAATGTTATCTTGAAATGGCATTAAAAAGGCTTGGTTGGACAATTTTCCCCAGGGAAGCTACAACAAAGGACCCATCCCCCTCCCCTAATTGAGGGGGAATGGCTCACTAATTAGTGTAAATAACCACTTCCAATTCGCTGTCAACAAGGGATGGAACTTGTCGTCAAATAGTTCTTCAAAATGCCGGGGATCGCCAAATGGTTTGTACGCTGACTCTGGAAGATATAGGTATTCCACAAATCCCCTCCTTTCTAATAGAAGACCATCGCTGAGTGAACATTGAGAAACCAAAAGTATATTTGCGTAACCCTTGATTTTATGGGATTTGAATAAGTAACAATGCTCGATGCAAGTATGATTTTAAGACAACAAAACATACAAAACGTGAAAATATGGTTCGTCTATAGAAGTCATTGACGATCTTTCAAATGTTTGGTGGCTCAGCCTCTAAAAAGATGTCTAAAAGACATTGATACAGAAAGCGTGTCAATGAGCATCCACATAGGAAAGAAGCAAAAGTTTACATTGCAAAGATTATATTGATAACATCACGTCACATATTTCTCCAGGCATTTTTTTAAACCCCAAAAGAATGTTTAACTCAGAAATGTTCCAGCCTACACTACAGTGCTGCAGCTGCTAGCTGGAGACTTACAACATGTACTTATGGTTCTGGATGGGTGAAGTTACAAGATGCCTCGGGTGCTCTGTTTAGTGGTTCAGCTGTTCTTTACTTAAGGAAACTGGTGTCATGGCAGAGTTCCACATCCATGGTCAGGTGACAAATCTATGGCCTACACACTTCCTGGAGTTTAACTATAAACAGTTTTGTTTTGCTTACAGGTCTTAAACAGGGATATCAAACTGAACACTTGATTTGATTTGATTTGATTTATTGAAATTGCAACAGTGCAATACATGCGGAATAGAGGCAGCTGTTGCTGGTGTTGTGTCCCGCACATAGAAACGAATACTGGACAGACAATACTCATTTTCACTTGAGTCTAGTGGGGAAAGTCGTGTTAAGTGCCTTTCCCAAGGGCACAAGATTGGTGACATGTCAGGACTCGAACCCAGGACCTCTTGATTTCAAGTCACACACGCTGCCAATGCGCCACACGACTTTTAGGAAATTCGGTCGTATGATTCTAAAATTGGATTTCTCTTATGAACAATGTTATCAGAGATGGCAGACTTTGTTTGCCCCTAGACAGAAATCATCCTCTAGCAGAACAAACTGTAACTGCACTGAAAAACACACACACACACACACACACACACACACACACACACACACACACACACACACACACACAAGCCCAAAACAAATTTCATAATTTTATGAAGTAGCTGGGAAACAAATGTAGGCTGAACTTATTCAAATTCTCAGTGAAAAAAAGAAAGTAAATTTCCATCTCACACCAAAAAGTAATCAATGTATGATACAGGTAATCACTTTGAAGCAGCCTAGAATCTCAAGTTGATTGTACACACCCTGCCATTCTTCCAAGGTACTTTACAAGACAGGTGTACTAGGAATGTATGTAAGAATGCTGCTATTTGCTTAGTGTTGAGATAAACAAGTATCTGGTGAACTGGAAAATAAAAGGGTACACAGGTTTGACAAGTTCCATCAGCAGACAGGGGTTGTGTTTTTTGTTCCACTAATCCTACAGAGATACTGAACACAAACCCTTGTCCACAGGACCATCTAGTGTACATACAATGTACTGTAAATTGGTTTACTTTTACGGTGTCTGTATCTGTATCTATATAGCCGGTATAACCGCCTTTCGGTGTAACACACCAGCTTCGCAGGCACGCGGCGGCAGGTGGCTACATTACACCGATCGACATGTTACATCTAGCCTTTGGACATCTAACTCTAGACATTGTTTAAAGCTATCTATTGACAATGCCCCTACTGTACTTGGTGACAGCAAGTTCCACTCTGCGATAGTTCTAGGAAAGAATGAATTCTTGAACACCTCAATCCTTGGTTGATAACTCTGGTACTTGAAGGCATGGCTCTATTTCTTGTTCTCTTCTGGGCTGGTATTAGGTACAGTAGTTTCTTTACGCACTTTTTTCTTGTGTCCTCTTAACATGAAATCATTACACTGCATACATTACAAGTGCTTTGTATTTCTATTGTACTAAAGAACTGTTTTAAAGGTGAACTTCAAACATGGCAAAAAAATTGCTAAATCAAACCATAGCTAAAGTAAATACATTTACAGTAAACCTTCCCTGTTGTGTTCTTAAAGATACAGAAATGTTCTTAATCCTTTAAGGAAGAGAGGAAGTTCTGGGGAGTGGACATAAGCTGCAGGGAAAAGGTAAATACAGGACAGGCATCATAGGGGATTTCCTGACAGAAAACGTACTGGAAGCAAAATGATGCTGAACAGGAAGATCACAAGATAAACAAATTTTTTTCTTTTTTAAACTTAAAGAATGACTCAATTAAAAGGCAATGCAGTCATTATCAACTCCGGTGAAGCATAATGCTTTTTTCAAGCATCTTAGCATTTATACTATCATGAAAGTTCATCTGTGTTGGTAGTTACATGTTTAAAGTTAAAACTTTTGGTCCAACACAAAAAGAAAATTCTCTCACTAGAGCTTTCAACAAGTGCACTCTGCTCTTCCTCAGTAGACTGACCCAGGGAAGCTTGTCACGTGGCTTCTTTGAAGTGTGACGTCAACACTGGATTTTTGTGTGTTGGACCAAAAGTTTTAACTTTAATTAAACATCTTAGCATTTATGGCCAAGCACATTGGTCATCCCTATTCAGTATTCTTCTCTATAAGTGTGTTGGGTTCTTTTACAACTCAAAATCTATCACAAAGCAGCATGTTACTCGAGCACTAAAAAAACATAACATGGTACAGCCTACAGGAATGTTTACCTCTAAAAATAGCCAATTTTGGTAAGGCCCTCCTTTCCGCACCCCTTCATTACGGCAGCAATAGTTCATTCCCCCAGAGATGCACTTCAACCATGACCTAAAAGTATCCACAGGAAGCCGTTAAGTAAACCTACTCCTATGTAAGGCCGCCAGGCACCTTTCAGACTTAAAACACGCTCCCTCCTGGCAGGGTACAGACAGGTAACTTCCTACTCAGGCTCTTCAAGTGATGACAGACGAAATCTTCCAGGACACCTCCCCAGAGTTTTATGGCTTTCCTCTTGTCTTAAAGGCATATCCGTCTTTTTCACAACTTCCTTTGACACTTGGGAAGAAGCCGTCCCCAAGGCCTGGCCATTTATTTCCTTGTTTCTCAGGTATTTTGAAGTAAAAATTTGCAACAAGTCCTCAAGATTAAAACAGTATTGTGTGTGCGTGTTTGTTTGTGTGTCTGTATGCATCTGTATATGTATGTGTGTGAGTGTGTGTGTGTGTGTGTGCGTGCGAGTGTGCATGTGCGATGTGTGTGTATGTGTGTGTGCATGTATGTGCGTGTATGTGTGTATATGTGTGTACATGTGTGTGTGTATGTGTGTGTGTGTTTGTGTGTGTGTGTGTTTTCTAGTGTGTCCATAAGTATCACAATGCAGTAAAATAAAATGCCAATTGGCTGGAAGCTAGGGGGAGATTTTGTAACCAAAGATTGACAGGAAGATCCCAAAGATTTAAAACTTCCAATTTTTTGTTTCCAAAATCAGAGAAGCAACAAACTCAACTGGAATAGCCTAAAAACTTGCGTCTGTACAATTTACAGAAACTCCGCACTTCCTAACGCAATAACGTGCAATTGTAAGTCAACCCACCAGACAGCCAAGGTCTCAACAAACAGGATACGTTCTTAATTTGAAGCGGCACAACTGGTCCAGATCAAGATATTGAAACCAGATGAAACGGTCTTTTAAGTATTGTCTGGGGGTAATTCTTAATGAAAGTTTAAAGATACTGGGCAGCCTTTTGCCATTATGGAAAAGGAAACTTTTTGAATCCTATTACAGCTTAATCACTGATGTCAGGTTGTAATCAGGATGTTGTCAGCACTTGATAATGTAATCATACTGGGGGGATAACAACATGATCAAGTCAAGGTCCTTTTCAATGCCAGATGGTGTATAGGGCAGCACCCATCTCTGTTTCAGACGCCCTTGGGCCACACAATTTTGTGCAATCACTACAGCACTGGGGCTAGTCCACTGGTAGCTTACTACTGTACTCTTTCCCAAATGCTGAGTGCTAAGCAGAGAAAAGAGGGCTTTTGTTAGACAATATTAGTGTATGTAATATGAATAATATCAGAATAATCACAACATACAACAAGTTAGCATGTCAAAAGGAATTCTAGTCTTGAAAAAAAATGCTCATAGCTCTAGTGTTCATAAAAGATGCTTTAGGATATTTTTGTAGTTTACAAAACATTTTCTTCCCAAAGATCTATGTCAAACTCAAGGCAGGAGCTACATGTCATACTATAGTCTGTCTCCCTTGTTTGATTGAAGTGCACTTAGACCAGACAAGTGTGTTCACATGTCAAGCCCAGTGCCTCCCCCTCTCTACATGGTAACACCTCAGTGATGGGTTCCAGACTCTCTGTGAGTACAGGTATGCCAATTAAGGTGTTATCACTGGGGCCATCACTGCCCTTAATTCACTGTCAGATCTGCTCTGCATGGGAAGTTTGGTATCTCCTGGCATCAGCTGGAAGTTGTAAAAGATGAGAAGGGTATGGAGGGGGTGTTCTCTCTGTGGAATATGTGGGCTGGGTGCAGACAGCAGTCAGGAAATGAAAGAGGAAGGGTCTTGTAGGGGATCGTGAGATAAAACAGTTGAGTTGAACTCTGCATGGTAAGGTGGGATGAGGGTCTGCATGTGGGGATCCTGGCAATACCGTTATACGTAAGGCCAACAACACTTCACAGTTAAGTCAGGAAGGCAGGCGACATACGGTGTTGTAGCTACATTCAATTGGACCTGACAGAGTGTCCTGAAATAAGGTGTCTTCGTAAGTCAAACCAGCTGATTTTATCTCAGTGTATCTCTTCCAAGATACATTTCTTGTATGCCGTATCAACTTACAAAGGTCCCCAGTTATTCAACTGTTGTACGATCGTAAACTGAGGACATTCTTGGGACAAAATCCACCTGTCTTGTTACCAAATAGTCATTCTTAGATCCCTGTCAGTGGTTGGTTTGGCACAGTCTGCTTGAAAATCCTGCGACTATGAAAAATCATACCAAAGGTCCAATGTCAAATGTGACCATGCTGTAGGACAGGCAAAGGTAGCTAGAATATATTTCTGGTAAGTCTTTGTTTCCATGTCTGAGGATTCTTCATGCTACATGTACAAGCAGGCAGCACCATCTATTCTCCTATCTTGTCAGACAACATGACAGATTTATAACCGAGTCATTACTTTTCCTGACAGCCTGGACCAATTCTTTTACATGCCAGACAAGCTTCAGAAGGTAACTTCTGTGTATGGTACATGGTGGCAGTCTTATCTAGTCATATTTGATTGACAGATGTCAACCTATCAACATGCCAATCTTTCTGTGTGACAGATTTATGACCCTATAGTATGCACCACAGCACTGAAGATATTCTTGGCACTTTTGTAGTTTTAGCACCACCGCAAGCTTCATTTTTTCTTTGTACACTGCATTTTGGGTTTTCAATTTCATGGCCGTCAATTTCACCATATTTCCTGTGTCTGAACTTTTGAATTGACTGTCATTCTGTCAATCTTCCCCACCCGTGTGCTGTCAAGCCACTCCCACTCAGCTTCCCCATTTTCTGTTTCTGAACTTTTGACCTGTCATTCTGCCTGTCAATCTTACCCAACCTAGCCTGGTGTCCAGCCTTATTAGCTTTAGTCCCTTCCCAAACCCATGTGCTGTCAACCTACTACATTTGTATATCCGGTCAAACAGTCACACAAACCCACAGCTCAGCCACCCAAAGCAATACTTCCGTATATAAACTTGAATTTAAGACAGAAGTTGCAACATTTCCCTTCACTCCTTATTTCCTTGAGGACAAAACAAGACTGTATTCAACCTGACAGCTGTGGGCTGCTGACAGCAGTGCTTTAGACCCAGTCATCTTGATAACTCCTCCTATCTTTGAGAATGTTGATATCCACAGTAGATAGGGGGAAAGTGTGGCACTCTCCTGTTGTTCAGTGTCATGCCAGGTGCACAAGCAGGATGTCGTCAGGGTTTTGGACACACACACTTGGAAACTTAGAAGGGTTTTTAGTACAAAACAACATCTTAAATCTTCCTTGAGAATCTCGGCTGCCAAGTTCAAGAATGGGAGAAATCTGCACCAACTATAGTTGATATCGTCACCCCGGGCTGTTCAACAAGATAATTTGAATCATGCCGCTAAACCAGCCACTTGTCCCCAAAGCTTCAAGTTTAGTTTAGATACAATAGATCAAACAGGTATGTTAGATAGGCACATACATGTGTATATACAAAAGCATGATGCCCATAACAAAGGACATGCGTCACTTCGCACCCCTTGTTGGACCATCTTACACTGGTTGTGGCTGAACTACAAAGGGCAGTGCGCCGCAAATTTGTAAAACCCATTTCATGTAACGATATTGCAAACAAAACTGACAGGAAGGCTTTTAATCCTGCTATCACTTCTCAACACACCATTGTGGTATATTCTTTGTTTGGGATTTGGAGCAGTGATTGAACTAAAGAAAATGGAGATTTCAGATTTCCGGGAAGAATTCTGAGTTTTTGTTCATACATGTAGACCACTGGGAAGTGTTTTGGGTTTTCATGAATGTAAGTTGGAACTGTGAAGGGAAGTGTATGACTGGGTATTACACTACTTCCTGAATTCATCCATGTACTGCCCACTTACTCCCACCCAGCCAATCAATCGTCAAAATCCCATCCCACCCTTTACGCAACCGCCACTACCTGGACAAACATGCACACAAACACACAAACTCAGCCACCCAAAATAGCAACTTGTCCAATAGCGTTCAAGTTAGAGTAGAATAGAGAAGACAGCGTGATGACAAGTTCACTGATAAAGCTGTATGGCATTTCCCACTATCAAGTAGTAGTCTACTTGTTACATGATGTCTATAATGTAATGTGCATTACAACAAACTGTGGCCGGAAGTAAGTGCTTTCTATTGCTTTATCAAAATCTTTGCCCAGTATTCGTTCACACACAGAAAAAATCTCCTTTGCCCCTATTTTTTCGAGTGGAACCACCCTCCCATCTTGACGATTCCCCCAGGCTAAGGAGAGGCTCTACCGTTGATCCCTTGAACCTCTAACTATGCTCTTAGCCTGCAGAAGGTACAATCCTAGGGAAGTCCTGGCTTAACCCACGGTCTAACCAACACCAAAGTTGTCTCCCCTCTTACCTTATAGGTCACACATTCGACTCCTGTTGATTTAGATGATACCATATCCAAACATATTGGCATCTTAGAATTCAACTCATCAAAAGTGCACGACTGATTCACATTCTTTTGTATGATGATACGATAGACTTGATCTAACTGGGTGGAAAATTTGGCAAATCGACAATTTTCCTACTCACTGATTTCATCTGCAAATATATAATTTTGCCATTTGAATTGAAAGGACAAGAACATAATTATATGAAAAATATCCATTTGTATTCAATCATTCATTCATTTGCGCCATCCTTTTTCCAATTCCAAAAAGATCCATGTTTGTATTGGCCATAGCACAAAGGTACAGGGCACGTTATCACCAATGTTGTTTTTAGATCACCACAGCTGTTGGTCTACAGTAAGACATCTTGACTCCGCACAATTAAATCAAAGATCTTGCTGGAGGCAAGTATTTAATCATCCACAACAGATGGACTCGTTTCTCATTGTGTGGGTTGGCCCGCTCGCTTTACACGCAACACCAGAGCTGTCAAAACAACCAACTTCTCAGAAACACACTGTGATTCAGATGTACAGTCAAGTCAAGGCAAAGTTTATTCAGGGCCTGCATGGGGGGGTAGTGATTATGAATTGCGCAAAATTTTCGACGGCAATTACGAATTACATTAAAGTCTCAGAGCTGATTACGACTTTACGATTTGCGACTAATGTCTTATGCGGCTAAGGTACAATGTATGGCAGATTTACTAGCTGGTACGAGTCTATCAAAATTGTACACTGAGGTATGTGTACCTAGGACTAACAACCAGAAGTATTGTTTTGGGTGGCTGGGTTGTGGATTCATGTGTTTGTGTTGCTGCAGTTGCATGGAAGGTGGGAGGTGATTTTGACAGTTGATAATATGTAGCGAGGTCAAGTCTGAAGGTGAATAGGGTGAGGTAAGTGGGCAGGATGTGGGAGGAATTTAGGAAGTGGTGAATTACCCGATTAAATTACATCACACAATCCTCGTTCTAGTACATTAAAAAAAACATGTTTATTGATTGCATGTAAAGCTAATAAATCTAAACAATTTGAACACTACATGTACATTTCGCCTTCATGCAACTCTCTACCACATATAAACCAACTGTGCCTACTGCTAACTGTTGATGTGAAAACCCCTGACATGACACTACTGATTTTCCACACATTTTATCATCAAAGGCATGAGCCTGTCACTGGGAGAAGCTCGGGGACTTTGAAGTTTGCAGTTTTGGCAGGGATGCTGAAGGATAACCAGCAGGGAGGCTTGGACCTGAGCAGGCCCATCCACTGGCCTTGGTACTTTGGTTTGTACTGATAACATACTGTTGAAGCTGATTGCCAAAGCTGCTGTTTTCAACATTTCCACGATATATGACCACCAACCAGACTGCTATGGCCACTATTTAGACAAGGCTTCACACAATTTTACAGGCTTTTAAAGAGGGCCTGCATGGGGGGTCCCAACAACGCTCTACTCTAAATTTTGATAGCCAGCTACGTATTACGCTGAATTAAGGAATCCTCTTGATTTCACTATATGTCAAATTCCAAGTGGCTACATTGCATTACGTAGAATTAAAACGGTGAGTACGCTCTACGCAAAATGCGCCAATTACGCTCTACGTTGAATTAGAGCGATCCGTCTACACGCTACGTAGAGTTAAAACGGCCGATTACGCTCTAATTTCATAAACAATCTTCCAGTTTTTAAATAACTCTGTCTGTGTGCAAAGGTAGTCTAAAACGACATGTAATACCATGACATATCTAACCTTGCACAATTTCAAACACTCGCATTACACACAAGTCAGTCTGGATCTAAACACACCGAATGGATCTTCAAAAAGAGGTCTAACGATTTAACACTTTGAGGGTTGCTCGGATCACATCAGCGCCTGGCATGGAAAAGCCTGACTGTTTCAACACTTCTATTTTTAACTACCCTTTGGGACTGTTCCAATTTGCCAAATCCTCTCTGTACTGATACTCTCCTTATCTCGCTGGACACATTTCAAAGGAACTTCAGACAATTTTTCATGTTTTACTTTGAAGTTTGAATGTTCTATACCAATAAGGCCACACCAATTTAATTTGTTGGGTCTCGGATTTTTCCAGAAAAAATATGAAGCGGCAGTGCGAAAAAAAATAAAAATAAAAACAGGTCTAGTCATCCTATTAATAAACTGTTATAGCTCAAAATGCTATGATAGGAGCCATGAAGTCAACATTGGGCTGGGTTAAAATTTAAACAATAAATTTTGAACTTTTAATCAAACTACTGCATTGATAAATGGAAAAAGTGTAGGAAGAGCTTTCCTCAACTGGTGGGAGCAAAATATGACCATTTTTTACTTGATTCAGAACCAGAATTTTTTATTTTTGCAAAACAGAACCAACAAATTAAATTGGTGTGGCCTAACAACAAGACAGATAGAAAGCTTGCCATGTAAAGTTATACAGTACATGCTGAAACTTAAGAGCCCATTTTATTTTCTGTGATTTCTCCACCATAAATTTATTATACCACAAGTTGTGCTACTACAGTACTTCAGAATCGATTCAAACACAAACTCAAACACTGTTTAAAAAAAACTTTTCCGTTCTACCACGAAAAATAAACCTCTGCAAAATAAAGGGCTTTTACAGTAAGTAATGACATTGATCTAGAGGGGTTTGGGTGTCCAAGTGTTAAGACCCTACAGTCCCTCCCACCTGCCCTTAGAAATACTTTTTCATGGCTTCAAAGGGTGGCGATATTCTATTCCCACTGATCGTGACATTGAAACTTTCCACTCTGAATTCTGACTCCCCCATATTTTACACTACCTGCCAACACAAGTTAGGATATGCTGCTAACACTCTAAGTCTTACCATTGTTTTAACAAAGTACTGTGCCTGAAGCAATGTGGAGAGATTTAACATAACTTCGAAAATGGCCCATTTTTCTGGGGCGGGAAAGAAACAAGTCCGGAAATGCCTCTATTCCCAAAAGCATGACTAAAATGCCAAAAAGTTACGAATATTTCCAGGTGCAAGCTGTCACCAGTCTCCGATTTTGTACAGTCATTTGTTTCCTGTCAGATCTAACCACTAACCAGCAATCCCAAAAATGCTGCAGTACCATGGAAAGCTGCCAGGGGACCTGAAATCTATCATTTTCAGTTTACAAAACTACAAACACACCATTTAGGAAACTGGTCAATCTAGCCGTTTTTGAGTTATATTGTTGACAAACAGATAGACCAAAATATACCGGTAACCTTCTGCTGAAAATAATTTGAAGATCGCAGAGCGAAAACAGTGTATGCTCTTATATGAGGGCCTGCATGAGGGGGTCCCGACTACGTTCTATGCTGAATTTGGAAACCTCTCGATTACACTTAACGATAAATTCCGTGGCTACAACGCATTACGTAGAATTAAAACGGCGAATATGCTCTACGCAAAATGCGCCACTTACGCTCTACGTTGAATTAGAGCAGTCCATCTACGCTCTACGTATAATTAAAATGGCCGATTACACTCTACCGAAAATGGCATACGGCATTGTATTGCAGACTAAAATGTCATGAAAGACAGAGAAGCTTAGAAAAGTGGTGTGGACTTATTCCTGGCAAGCAGCCACCTCATTCATGATTACAGCCATATATACTCCCAACTGACTTCATTAAGAACTCTGAACACCACTAAATGGCTACAGAAAAAGCTTGCACATGTACATCGTTAAAACTAACTGCTCTAGCCGCTAGTTGGCAATGTCGACCTACATGTAGGATGCTTGGGATGGCGCTAAAATTAGCCGGCCATAAAAAAGTCTACATATTATACGGGTCATGATGTAGGATATCTACACAGCTGGATTTAATTAGCATTGGAACTGGGGGGGTCAGTCGTAAAAACGTCTTTTAATTTTATACCTTGCAGCCTCCAAACTCTACTTTCCGTTACTAGGAAGTAGTAATACAGCCAAGGCAGAATTCTAGGTTACTCGAGTAGCAAAATATCAAATGAAGAGGACAGTTGGTTTATTGGTTATGTTGTATAGGGTTTCCTATGGGTGCCCAGATAAAAGCCACAGTCAGAATACCTGGAATTATTAGGGCTGAGGCCTTAAACTTTGGCATGAGGGAAGGGCATAGCTTGGGGTTGTGTTACACTGGTCCCTGCCAGGACACCCTCTTTCTCTGTCATGCACACACACATTAGAGATTACTGGACAGTTAAATTTAAAAACAACCCTGGATAGAGTCTGAAATGCTCCAGATACATGCTGTAGTGCAGACTTGCAGCCATATATTTGCAAGAAGCATTGCATAAATTCTTCGTCAGAAGCTAGCATTTAGCTATCATATCAACCCACCAACAACCAAAAATTATTACATGAAGTTTATCAAACAAGCAAACATTACACAATACTGTTCTTCAGTGCAATATACATATTGGATAGAAATTCAAACCAGTTCTTTTAATATTGTTTTATTGCAAATTCATGCCCGAGGGCTAATTGCAGGAAAAGAAGAAACATAATATGGTATAAAAACAAACAATTAGTACACATAGAACTACTGATAACTACTAAGAAACTACTAGTAAAAACTACTGGGTTTGACTTCTTTTTTGAATTGAAGACAGAGGAAGACAAAGGATCCCACTTTTTCTGTAATTTGTGGGTTTTCAGATGTTAAGAGGAGAGTAGTTTTCTTTTCATTTGTATATGTGTGAAAGTTCTTTTAATTACAATTCACTGCAATAACCCTTTTCTTTTCATATACCCAATGTGAAGCTTTCAAGAATGCAATGTTATCTTGAGCTGTCTCTAACAAGAAAGCTCAGAAGACACAAGGTAATAGGGACTCTTCAATTCAAACCAGATTGCTTGGTCATCCTTGGGGATCAAACATCTAGATGAGAACAGAGGGGACGTTGTTCTGTGTCCCAATCCTGGGTCCCAACCCTGAACCATGGAGGATCCTTGACAATTGAAGTAATACTGTTTAATTCATTCAAGTTCTCTGCAAATGAAGCGTTTGAAGTGTAAGGATTTTTCTGTTAGAGGTTACTGCAAAAAAATGTATACTTTAAAAAAACCTGAAATATAAAATCTCAAGAAAGCATTATGTCTTACCCTACCATGTGTAGAAAAGTTGCAAAAGATCATATACTGTGAAAGTTTCAAGATCTAACATAAATATTTTAATTTGCGACCAAAGGGAAATAAAATTCCAATTTCCTATTAATCATAGAAGACATATAATTTTCCAACTTTCCAAGACATGCAATAGCTATTTGCTATCCCCAATTGAAGCCGTGTGGACACTTCTGTTAGAGTACTAAACCAAACTGTAGATCATGTCAAGATCTATAAACTTATTTGTTATTATATCATGAGTGTTAATAGCCAGGTACCCCCTCTTATCTGGTTCATCTACCAGCCTAGGAGTAGGAGAGCAGGAGAGACAAAACATGTGGTGGCTAAACCCTAGCTAAAACCTTACATTCACACAGGGGAAAACTCAGGCATCTCATATCAGTGATGTAAGGAACAGGTTGTCAGACCCTGTATCATATCCAGAATCAGGGTTCTAGCCAGGATTTTTTGTAGCATAGGGATCAGGTACAGAAGAGCAACTTTCGTGGCGCAAATCGCGCATTGAGCCGAAAAATTTTGAAACTCATAACCCCGAGACACTTTTTCTTGTTTTTAAAATGTGGAACAGATTTTGTGACGTTAAGGTTTTCCCTTTGCTTCATTCTAAAGGTTTTTTTCATTTTTTGCAAGATTTATGAAGGTTCTCCCTCCCAAAACATCCCTATGCTGGTTGAAACTTAGCATAGCGGTCAAAATTATAGCATGGGGGTCAAAATTATAGCATAGGGGTCAAAATTATAGCATAGGGGGTCAAAATCATAGCATAGGGGGCCCCTATACTAAAAAGGCCTGGCTAGAACACTGGTTCTGGTTGGTGGTACTCATCTAGTTCTTTGCAGCATTGTCTAAATGGGTTAGGGTTGGGATCAGGCACAGTTCTGGATAGTCTCTGGATATCCAGGAATGTAGATTTGCCCCAAGCACGGTTCTGGATTATCTGATATGCGTGGGCTATCCAGAACCAGGTTTTTAAGGGTTCAGTTTCAGGAAAGAACGACTGCTAGAGCAAAAAGCCTGTGCCGAAAAAACTGGGTCCTGAAACACTCCAACACTGCCCACCCGCAAAGAATGGTCACTAGGCTAAATTTGTCCTGGCTGTCTTTCCATCTGATAACTATTGAAACACCTTATATCCAGCCAAACATCTCTAGAACTACTGTCAACATCAATTAACTTTCACTGTCACTGAACTAGCTGGACCTTCCAGTGTTCCAAAGTGACCAGTGCGGCCTTCGGGGGGGTCAGTTATTGAACTCAAGCTGTGAGGTCTGCATACTTGACCACTGAACTTCAGAAGGGGTCAAGACTGCAGTCAGTGCAAATTGTAAACATCATCAATTTGTGCATTTAACTGTCGGTGATGGGACCACCAATCTGGGTTTATGTAGGAGTAGGATATCAAAGAGTGAATGGCACATCGTCTTCACAGAGCTAGCTTCCTAGGAGGGCCTGCATGGGGGGGGGGTCCCCGACAACGCTCTACGCTAAATTTTGAAAGCTGGCTAAGTATTACGCTGAATTCAGGAATCCTCTAGATTACGCTTTACGATAAATTCCAAGTGGCTACAACGCATTACGTAGAATTAAAACGGCGAATACGCTCTACGAAAATTACGCCAATTACACTCCATGTTGAATTAGAGCGGTCTGTCTACGCTCTACGTAGAATTAAAATGGCCAATTACACTTATACGGAAAAGGGCATGCGGGGAGAAGTATCCAATCCACTTCTGTGAAAAATAAAGGAGATAATTTTGTTCGGTAGAAACATTCTATCAGGATGACAAGTGCTTTTACATGTAAGTTATCTTGGACAGGATTTCTTTTGCAATTTCATTTAAAAAAACTCATGGGATAGCTGTTTGCAAAATTTACCCAAAATATCAGTGGTAGTACTGTTATGTTATTGTACTGTGCCTGTAGATACACTACGACACAACAAAACTGCACCAGCACATTTGAGACTGTGTCTAAATATTGCTGCAATGTAACCTATACCACAAGCACAAACAAGCAGCAGTATTCTGTGTCTCAGTTACATTGTGGACAGCCAGGCATGTAATGGCGTGGCATGTCGTATGCCGACCCGGGATATCCAATATTAGTGACCCGTTGGTTTCAAATTGCAAATTGAGTACTAATTGAGCCCTGTTTGGAAACAACAGTGGAAGTTGGTGCTACTGACGTTGTATTTATTGTTCCTTAGCTTGACGTTTGTTGACATGGAACTGCCATGTTGTCAAAGCTTCTACATTGTACGTACATGTACCTACCTTGGTTGAAATGAGGATTAACTTTCAGTTAACCAAACATTACTGGGAGAAAACAGATTCTTTAAAATGTTTTCACAATGTTCTTTTAGTCTTCACATAAAGCCATAACACCACAAATATGCGTTTTGCATTTCTATGGTACTATAGAATTCTTTCAACCGTGAAAAAGCGTTTAATTTTCCCCTATGTACAGGAAATAATACCACCACCAACATATACACTATATATAGTATATCACATTACAGTCAGTGACTTCTTTTTCGACAGAACCGGTCTTTACCTGAATGATATCTACTGAACAGAAAATAACTTCATTTCATACATCCTTCAGAGCTTTCAAAACTCCAAAAGGAAATATCTGGAATATCCTAGACTCAGGAACAACATTACAAAAGGGATTTGATTCTGTCTACGTAGCAATTCCTTTCACCAAAGTTGGCATCACTCCCAGAAACTGTTCCTTACTGTAATACAGAGTTCTACACATGATAGCCCTTCTGTATATTTACCTGGAGAGTAACAGTATACACACGAGCAATGGTAGGCATTGTTACGGTGTAGTCAGAAGCATGACTGCACATACAGGGTGGGGTAGGGGGAAGTATGTACAGTGTCGGTACTCGTGGATTGGATGACAACCTGGCACAGTCATGCACAACAGAGCAACCACAAGGCCAATGTCAAGTTACAGGAGTCATGAGTTAGGCTTAGGACAGATTTTCACCTCATCATATTGTACAAGTGCTTTCAATGGCAAATCAGTTCAATACCGAAACAGGGCTCGAAATACTGGGTGCATGTGCACCTTTGTGCACCCACATTTGGAGCTGTGCAGCCAATTTTTTTCTGTGGGTGCACCAGTGCACCCAAATATTTTCATACGTTTATGACTATGTAAAGATGTTGGATGAATAGTAGTAAACCACATATTCTTAACATCTAAGTGTCCAAAAAGTTTTTTTTAATTATCATTATAATACAGTACAACTGTTACAGTTTTGCATACAATCTACTTATTTCATCTTATAATGGTGCACCCCAAAAATTTTTTGTGCACCTAATTTTTTAGGTTGAGTGCACCTATTCCCAAAAATGAATTTCGACCTCTATGAAACATCTACAGGCATTTCATTTGACTACTGTGGATTATCCTATACAATTGATAATCAAGGCTGGAAGTACCACCTGCATGTGAACCTGTATAAACTGATACAGAAAATTAGAGAATCAAAAACTACATGTGCTATGATAGTATGACAATAAATTCACTACTGTATTCTTCCACTTGCTTGTCTTGCTTATTTCCTTGAAATATTCATGGCACTTAATAAAGACATTTGCAGTAATACTTCCACTTATATACATATTTATCAACATAGTGATACTGACAAGTGACGTGTGGAAGCAAAGTAATTAAACCTTTGGGGTTTGAATGTCAATCTTGTACATGTCATTGGCCATTCAGGCCTTTCCATGCGTTTGTGCTATGGTGCAACAAGGCTAGAAATACTGGGTGCATGTGCACCTTAGTGCTCCCAAAATTGGAGCTGTGCACCCAATTTATTTCTGTGGGTGCACTGGTGCACCCAAATATTGTAACAGTTGTAGGTATTTTGTGCATATCAATTGTCTAGTATAGTATACAGGATATTCTTGGCATCTAAGTGTGAGAAAGAGAATAAAATCTTTGTTGTAGTACTTGTGTAAGATTTTGAAGTTAGCCCCCATTTCAGATTCAAGCTAAGAAGAGGAGCAGTAAGATCTGTACATAGGTTTTGTTTTACATGGTGCATCCCCAAAAATTTTGTGCACCTAATTTTTAGGTTGGGTGCACCAGTGCACCTATTCCCAAAAAGGAATTTCGAGCCCTGTGCAAGTATAAAAAGGCGAGAAATTGAACAGATTCTTACTCAAAACTGGCCAAGAAGACCACTCAGAAGAATGGTCTACATGTATGTGGACAGGTAGTCCCTATAGACAGACTTCTTAATGCTTGTGTCAATGGAGAAAATTAAGGGACCACCAAAAAGTGGTCACATTGGCCAGGTGGTCCTTATGTAGAGGTGGTCACTTGTATGTTTGACTGTATGCCACAATTGTAGCTGGGAAAATTGTCTTGAAAGCACGCTTGACATCCTGTTGAGGCCCGGGCACTTAAAGTAACTGGAGCGAATCAAGGCTTACAATTTAATCTAATTAACTTCAAGCACCCAATTACGACATTAAGAGTCTTTGGTCCAAGAAGACCCCTTGTGAAAAGATATTTTCAAATCCAAAATCATATATTTTCAAACAAAAAAGGACAAAACTATTAGAAGCAGTCAAACTACCAAAATATCTTGAAGCGTACACAAACATACACGCTTGTACAGTTTTTTTCTTTTGTCGCTTTGTAAAAGATTGAAACTACTATTGACTAAGGTGAAAGAACCCTGACACAGCTTATTCCAAGTGGACTCGAGAAGTCAAGGAGCGAATCCGTTGACAAGAAACACCTTCACAACAGCTAAGGGCGAAACAAAAGGACCGAGGAACGGTCTGCCACTTCCAGGAGACAGGTTGCATGGCCCTTCAGCTACAAGCACATGTTCTGTTTGCTTTTTTCTTACCCCTTTGAATGCCACAACAGTTGAGGAGGGGGGGTAGGGATTTGTATCTTTCAGTACATGTACAAGGCCAAAGAGTCAAGACCTTGAGCAAGAAATGAAGGCAATGCCTTTTGTTGATTTTATTTTACAGGCAAACTGAGATGAATGTTTGAGTACACTTCGGAAATGGAAGGAAATACATTTTGCTGTTTCGATAATGATCACTGTCGGCTGCTTATTACTTCTTTCCGCCCTCTTAGTCAATTAAGATCCACCGCAATCCGGCATCTAGACAGTCAAGTACTTTGGAATTTATAGTATACAGGATCTCTTCTTTTGTGTGTTGCTAGTACTAACTTGCTACAGTTGATACAGGGCTCGAAATACAGGGTGCATGTGCACCGTAGTGCACCCAACATTGGGGCTGTGCACCAAATCTTTTTCTGTGGGTACCCGGGTGCACTGGTGCACCCAAACATTTTGTAGGTATTTTTGTACATATCAAATTATAATACATGTAGTATGCAAGATATTCCTACATCTAAGTGTCAGAAAAATAATAAACTCTTTGTTGTAGTACTTGTTTAAGATTTCGAAGTTAGCTCCCATTTCAGATTCAAGCTTAGAAGAGGAGCAGTAAGATCTGTAAGTTGTTGTATATGGTGCACCCAAAAACATTTTTGTGCACCTAATTTTTAGGTTGGTGCACCAGTGCACCTATTCCCAATAATGAATTTCTAGCCCTGCCAAATCACTATGTTCAGTCTCAGATTTTGAACTGGCAAAACCTACATGATCACAGGGGGATGTAAGACACCCTTTTCCTTTTTCGTATCCACACACGAATGAGCCAACTCAGCAAGAGAACATACATGCCATGGAAACACAGTGTATTTTGGGTGGTTGTCTGGACCAAACAGACCCCTGATCCTCCAATGTGATTTACTGGTCAGGATGTTTAGATGAGGAATTCTTGCCTGTCCTAAAATCCACTGGATAGAAATATGAACCGGGTGTAATAGCCAAGCAAACAGTGCGTGTGTAAATCTCGCTGGTGTGGCCCAGCTTAGCATGTGTACATTAAATTCACGCCCCACCATGAATTTGGCCAAGTCAAAATGTTAGTTTGGAAATGTCGTGTGGATGTAAAATTTCTGCAGCTCAGCAGCGAGTCAGACTGGAAAATTTATCACCCAAGACCGTCCAACTTTAAACAAGAAATCAGAGATTTTAGACTTCAGGAAAGTGTTGGAGGGTCCCTTATGCAATCATGGGCTTCCTGAATTCCCCCATGTCGACCCCTAATTCCTGCCACTAGTTATACTGTTTAATTGGAAATGTTTACTATCATTAAGTAGCTTACATGCACTATGACATACACATGGCATTTGTTTTGAAAACATGATCTTTGTGTACAGATGAATCTTTCCTATCTTCAGGGACTGTAAACAGTAAATAAATTTACAAAATATACTCCAATTTGTTGTGAATTACACTACAAATTGTTTGCTAGCCCTATTGTCAGTTTGAATTGCTGTGTACCAGTGTTCCAAGAAACCAGCCTGGCTGGTCATCACAAATATTGCAGGACATCTATGTTTGCAAGGCATGACTGCAAGATAACCATATATGTAACGGTGGCATGGAAAAACCATCCACCAAAATAGCACACAGATCTAGATAAAAACTTTATTGTAACCCTAAAAAAGGGGCCTTGCCTGAAAATATCTTTACATGAAATAAAGTATGTATTAACTAAAAGAGGTCACCAGAAGAAGAAATTGAGTAACAGAAACAACACAAACACAGGACCTCCCGGTTTTACGTCCCTCGTTTTACGGACCTTCGGTTTTACATCCAAGAGGACGTCCCTAACAGATGATAGGTACTCGTTTTCACCTGTGTCAAGTGAGGACGTTAGCCTCTACCAGGCTTGGGGAGGCGGCTGGAAAGAGTAGAAATCGACCAAATAGAGAGATAAGCATGCCAAGGGAGTTTGTCCGTTGAGAGAACATTTCGCAGCACCTCTGCGAAATGCCAGCTGCCTCCCAAAGCCTGGTAGCGGCTATGATATAGTATGAGGAAGTGCCTTTCCCTCAAAAGTGGGGCTTGCCAGAGATTCGAACACAGAACCTTCAGATTCTCAGTCAAGGACCCCAACCACAAGACCACCTTGCCACTTACAAGACCACATTGCCACCATGTGCTAGGTCTGAAGAATGATCCTACAAGGAAAACACATTTAGGTGGAACTCGGTGGGCTAAGGTGTCTTGTGTATTCCTGTTTTCACCTGCTTAAGATGTTAGCTGATCCAGGTGTTAGCAAAACAAGGTAAGGAGCGCCATGTCACCTGGCATTCCTCAGGGAGGTTCTATTTCACTTTTAGGCCCGATTTAGACTAGAAACGCTTAAGGGGTTTTGGCCAGGGAAACGTTTCGGAACGGTTAACCGTTCCCGGTCTAAAGAGGAAAAAACGGTTTGTTATGGGTTTTCGCGGACCGTTTCCGAAAACCACCTCCATCGTGGTTTTCGACCGTTTCAGAACCCTTCAGCGGGGGGCCCGAAACGCTTTTTGCTAGGTCTAAAGACAAAGGGTTTCTTGAAACGGTAAACCAGGTCACATGTCATATGCTAATCACATGCTAATAAGCCCGCGCACGTCCATTATCTGGTAGATTCGCGCCATATTTGATTGTGTCCATTTTCGCCATTTTATATCGTGTATTTCTCGAATTTTTGTTATCCTTTACGTCTGGAGGGATGGCAGAAGGCCAAGGGAGGGTCTGGACCCAAGATGAGACCCGCTTCTTGATCATCTTGTGGGCCAATCAAACTATACAATCCCGCTTGGAGACCTCGCGTAATAGGGAGGGCATACAGATGCTTGTGGACGGGCTGGCGGCTGAGGGGTACTAGTATTTATGCACCCCAAAGCAGGTTCGGGCGAAGTTCAAGGCCCTGTTCAAGTATCGTGAGGCCAATGAGGCAAACCGTAGAAGTGGTTCGGGGAGGTCATCATAGGTCACTGTGGGTCAGAAACATCCTGCGCCACGGGCGGCCCGAAACACTTCCGCCCCTGTGTCTAAAGACGAACCGTTTTCTGTGGCGAAACGTTTCGTACCGTTTCGAAACGGTATACCATTTCTAGTCTAAGTTTTCAATGGCTGTTGGAGGTTGTGTGGTATTCAATGGCAAACACTCACGAATGAAGTATGTAACTATAAACAACAAACAAAAACCATGAAATAACAATAAATAACACACCCAAATGGAAAAGAATTAAGAAAAAATTCAAAAGCATCACTTATTTCTTTCTTTCTAGAGTAATTTTTCACATCTCAATTTCTAGAATTGAATTGAGTATCAAGCTTCATACTTTTATGTAACTGGACATGTAGCATGCAATTTATGAATGTACAAAATACAAGGGCTTTTTGTTCGACCATGGAGTCAAAAATACAATTCTGAATATAGTGCATTTTTGAAATAAAGAAGTGTCCTATCCAAAAAGCTGCATGATTTCACGACAAAGCGACTACTATTTCCCACACAGCTTGTGCTTCTCTCCATCATTTTCCTACATACATTACTGTCAAACTCTTGCAGCTGAACCAACTTAACTCCGATATATGGAGAGGACCTGTCACCATTCCTAGGGATGTTGTGTGCATGGGCCCAGGAATGCTTACACTGGATTCCCGCCGTCTTTACTTTAGGCTGTGTGTCTACAGTATCCCGACTTCTGTTGTTAGTGTAAGGCGACCATTGACGTCTTGTGGAGTGTTGGTTGATAGGAGGGAGTCAAACATCGCGGACGTGTTTCGGAGAGGGGTGCGTAATTAAAATACCATCCCACAATATTTTCTTATCAAATACTCCAGTACTAGATGCTATGATGGTGGTGATAGGGCTAGAGTGGTATCGTTTTTCTAAAAGCATATGACAGCATTTGTGTCCAAATTTCAGTAACTTTTACCATTTTGTGTGATTTTGTTTTCTTAGAGTTTGCATACAAAGTCCTGAATAATATACAAAATCCTTCTGTGCAAAAACATAAACACAAACAATGCAACAACAACTCAGATAAAAGATAAATTTGATGATTGTTCTTGGTCACACTCAGTGACTCATAAGAGACATGTAATTGTGAAGCAAGCTATTTGAGAAATAAAACACTTCACCCAAAACCTATCATTATTTATCTCATTAATATTGTCAGAGAACTCCATAAATAGTCAATTAAGCCTTTTGTCCACTAATTAGGCACTAATTATCACATGTATGACAAAAACACCCCCTGGAAAGCCAACAGCTTCTGTATTTTACTTCAAATAACTCAATGATTTTTAATTGTTTGGGACAAATTTGGGGTAAATGTTGCTCATAGTTTCAACAGTTCATGTACTTGCAAAATTCCTATCATATGGTATCCAAAAATATCCTTATACATATAATACAAGAAAAAGTGTCAAGTTTTGAATGAAAAATGACTGTTATTCTAACCAAAACTCCAGCATGTCACTTTCTCCAAACAAAATCTACACTACGGCAAAACTGTGATGTTTAGGAGCAAATCAGCATTATATACTGCATAAACAAGGCTGCTAGTAATAACACACTAACTTGAAAACCATTTTACAGCATTTTTCACATCCCTTCCCTTGAGTAGCCATTATCCATTTAGGATATGGTACCTTTTCAAGTACACAGGCTGCCAGAGTAATCAACACTAGAGCTGTGTACCGGTACGCAGTACCGATACTGTACCGGTAAAATTGATTAGGTACAGGTCCAAAATACCTAATCCCTCAGTACCGGTACTGTACCTAAACAATTTCACACCAATTTTATGCCTGTTTGTGACCTCAAATGTGTAAATAGCTGGTTAACAATGGGTCCCTGTGTAAGGACAGTGTGTTCATGAAAACAAAAACATATATATAGCCTATATTTTATCTGAGCATTCGCCATAAACAAAGAATAAACCTTAACTATCAAGTTTATTTATGTTTTTTTTTGTTATTGAAGGAGTTCAGAAGAGCATATAAATTGGTCGAATTGTTCAGGTACAGGTTCAGGTCCGGACCTGTACCTAAACCTGTGTACCTGTACCTGTACCTGTACCTAAAATTTGTTTAGGTACACAGCTCTAATCAACACTATAGATACTGCCCATATAAGCAACAGAAAGAGACACCAAAAGCTCCTACAACCAATTGTTTATTGATCTACCCAAAGTTGAGACAGAACAAACAACCATTTGAACAGGGCCAGAACAAAAGCGGCAGACTTACTGTTGAGAGAGCGGCTCGGAATGTTAATGAGACCACCCCAGAAAAAAATCTGTTTCTAGGATTAAACCACCCAACTTCTGTTATTCTAAAAGGTTTTTCAATAGTCGGCAAACTTTCGCGTGGCTGAGCAAGCCTACTGGAGAGAGCCTGCCCATTTGCAAATTGGATCTGTTGCTATGGCAACAATTATTCCGCTAGGTTAACCCCTCAGCCCTCGTTTTTGCAACAAAGAAGGTGGAGAAAATCTGGTTCTAACTCCGGCATTGTTCCACGTAAACTCTCCTTTGAAAGGGGATTAATTGCGCTCAGTGTTTTTGCATAATCCTTGCAGGGCCGAGACAGTTTTTAAGTTTTGCTGGAGGGGGTTTTGATTTTGATTTAGAACCAAGCAAGCGAGAACACTCCAGGGCGGCACCGAACAATGGAGAGCACAGCTCGCAAAATTACATGTTTGAGGAGAAACTGATTGAAGGGGTGGTTTTATCGGTTTGTTCCGTTTAGTCCGAATGAATGCAGGCAAGCCCATTTTGCTCTTTGTCAATTAGGTGGAACGTGACGGCGCCCTTCATCCCAAATTAGACAAAAAGGGTGTGACGAAACATCACATCAAGTTGTATAGACTTGTACAAAGTACTGAATGGCCAAATGAAAGAAATGGCATACAGTATATATTTCTGTATCTAACGTCCCAACATTATTTGTTTGAATCCACACATCAGAATTCAGACATATTACAAGACTTGGAGGAAACAGAATGGAGTTTCTTTAAAAAGGTTCTAATAATTTACCTGAAAAAAGTTTTTATCAGGTCAAGGTCGAGAAATATATACATTGTACCTGGCAAATTAAAATTTGTTCACATTTAAATATCTGGCAGAAGCAATGTTGGCAAACCAAATGATGAAACAGTTACAGCACAACCACAGTGCTCTAGCTTGTTAGTACGTGTATGGAAGAGCCACCCTCAAAGGAAAAGTGTTCAGCCTTCTCGGCTAATTTCACTTGGCAGCTTACACTTCGCAGCGGTGGTTTGGCTTTAGTTCATGTACAGGTGTTATCACAGATCCTCACATATTTACAGAGTAACTGTCCAAGTAGGTGGCGAGTTTACACAGGTTTTTAACATTAGTAGACTCAGAGAAGACTACAAAGACACCTAATGTAGCCACAATATGCACTTCAAAGTTGGTAAGAGGGACAGGCAGGCATATGGATGTCTTCATCATGCCAAGAGGGCTCGACCTTAAATGGCGGCGTTTACGCCACGGAAATTTAGCCAAGGAAAACAGCTATTTCTCCCAAGGAAAGCGTTGGTTTGTTTGTGGGGAGGGAAGACCGTGGTGTCAGAAGGCCAGGCTTTGATCCGGCGGGGTATTTGTATTGCCAAATGGCGCAAGGGGAAATAAGTAACACCGGGATTTGATGATCCCTGAACCTGAACTCCCTGAATCCCTGTATCTGACACCGGGCTAAAAAAATGCCTCTTTAAATTGATGAAAAATACTGAAGACAAGATGTGTTTTTTATTCAATGTAGCAATTGTTCCAGCACAATAAATAACACCGGAATTTGGTGATCCCTGAACTCCGTATTTAACACTGGGCTAAAAAAAATGCCTCTTTAAATTGATGAAAAATACTGAAGACAAGTGCTTTTTATTCAGTGTAGCAATCGTTCCAGCACAATGCTTTCATGTAGTCTAATGCTTTAATGTAATCCAATAATGAAATTATGAAAGTGTAAAATTAAGTCTAATTCTCTGAAGATATGCACTTCAAAGTGCATTTCTATCAAATATGCACATTCACCTGTAAGTGCATGCCTTTTTCTGGATACTATTTAAGATGCTGGTTATTCCAATGATACGAGAGTAATCTACACTTTGAGAACTAAAATTGGAGACTGTGTGATGGCTATCTTTTAATACATCTTTCTGGGCTTTGAACCCTAAAATTCTGTCTGGACCAAATTGCGGAAATGGGTGAGACCTTAATGTAAACAACCTGGTGTTTGGCCAACAGTAGCCAGTAGGGATTTGGGAGTTTGATAAGGTTTATACACAGGAATTTGTGAAGGACCATGCTTCAAGTAAACTCTATACACCTGACATACACAACCAGGCATCTGCTTAGGAATTGTCCACTTTACAATGGCCACATGTGCAAGAAACTTGGCCTCTATTGAAGTGTCAATATGAATTGTTCTCCGTGTTTCCTATGCTGAAATTCAATGTGACTACAGGTGACACTTCTTATTAAAGTTTTATTCTAACTTTTACAAGAACCCCTTTCTAAATTCTCTAATCTCCTATCGGTGGTAAAAAGACAGTACCAAATTGGCCAGGCAGTATCCATTAGCCAGAGAAGGTTCGCGGCCACCGACGGGGGTAGCGACAAAAAAAAAATGGCCATATATAAAAGGTAACGATCATTCCCCTTTCACCATTCATTCCTTTCCCGATTTTGACACTTGGCAAGTTACAAGTGGGGCCTTGCCTTCAAAGCTTTAGGAGCAGTTCAAAATCCTATGAAACATTTGCTTTTGTAAAACATACTGTCCATAAATGGGCTGTGGTATCCTGAACTGGTGTGTATAAACTAAACCCCATGACTTTCTTCTACTAGCCTGGTATCCAAACCTAATTTGGCTACGTATTCTCTTCCGTCCTCTTCACAGTGTTACTTCTAATTGCAAAGAGGACAAAAGAGACTCGGCAGCTAAATGAAGTTTCAGATACCAGCTATTCTTCTACAGGTACAGACTACCTGTACAGTACTATCAGTAGCCAATGGTGGTAAGTGTATCCCAGCCCCCAAGGCCACAGTGTCTAAACCTGGGTAACATTAGAGGATGCGCCATGCTCAATCTGAATGGCACTGGGGCTGACCCATGAAATCAGCAAATGTACAAAGACTGGAAGAGGACATTTTATTACTCTCCAAGCAGAGGTGAGAGGGAGAGAACGTAGGATATTCCGACATGGCTAGCTAAAGGAGGCA
>NW_017802713.1:1174906-1177475 GCF_001625305.1 Branchiostoma belcheri
ACGAAATGTGCCTCCTTTAGCTAGCCATGTCGGAATATCCTACGTTCTCTCCCTCTCACCTCTGCTTGGAGAGTAACATTTTATATCAATGCCAGTTTGCATTCCGTATTAGAACGTTCTCTCAAACACAACTACTGGTAGTGTTGTAAATGTGCCTATTTGGCCATAAATTCATAATGTTTAAAAATACCAATGCAGATTTCTTCAAATCCAAAAAACTGAAGTCTTCTTTTTAAAAGAAATTGATTCTATGCTACTGTTACTAACCAGACTACATGCCAACTACTGTATAAGAAGACAGTACAAAATACACTAGCAGTATCTGACAGCCAAAAGCTAACCAAAGACTCTTTCTAACAAGCCCCCTAACAGCATTTCTTGAATCCTGGTCTTCTTCTAATTTGTCACAAGCAGAGGAAAACCTGTAGGCCACTGCTGTGTGGTGTAGAGCTCCCATCTGGAGCATGTTTGAAAAGCTCAAAGTTGCCAGCTTGCCATGAGCCACACTGGGCCCTGTTGGGATTTCAACCCAGCATGACCGCTAAGCCACAAAACCAACTATTCATTTCAGAAAGGGAAGAAAAAAACATTGTACACTCAGTCACCTAAAGTTGCTCTGAGCCGAACACTGCTCAGCGACATTTTGGAATGTCTTGAAGTTGAACCATAAATTTGTGATTGCAAGGGGGAATGCTGGCTAGAACAGACCCCTGGTTAGTCCTAAGCACCACCATGCCTGGCTCCTGTTGTGCACTGTTGGGCACAGGTTACCCTGCATCTGACCCAAGCTACAGTACCAAATTTTCTGGAACCAGAAACCCCCCTGAAGAGAAAAGATGCCTCAAAAGTTGAAGGATGTAGAAGAGCAAGAAGGAAAGGCCTCTTTTTTTTTTAATGGAAACTATTAAAAGTTGAGAGCACAACACACAGGAACTTCATGTTTTAGTCATGTTTCCTCTACTGTGGCTACACTTCCTCCATTCCTGACACAAGAATCAAACGTAACAGACTAAGTTTGCATGTGCTGGCAGCAGGGCATCCTATGGCTTGTTTAGGCAGATATATGAGTTTCCCTCACGTCAATCCCTCCAAATATGTTTCTCGACAGTTTAAGTTGCTTCTCCTAAATGTAGCATGTGCATGTTGAGAAAAACAGAAGGCATTGTGTCTAGAATTTCTGCTCATATTTTTTATGGGCAGTCAGATCATTTGTGCTGTATCATATGTAAAGAAACTGATCAGGAAAATGCCTATTTTGGTAGTCAAGCCCATGGGCACAAATTTGATCTGATATCCAAGCCTGAAAAAAAGGGCTTATCAATCTCAGAATAACTTAAAACGCAAGATAAAGAAATAACTCTCCCGAAGGATATAGCACTAAACGTGGCTATGTGTTATTTCTGGAATAAAACCAACAAGGCCGAGCACACGAAACGTGCCACACGCACGTGTATGTTCAGTCTAGTCTGTGCCAAAAACATGACATGGATCCCCAGTAGTCACCACATGTGTGATCAAGTATTCTCAAATTATGCATGATGAATTGTCAACATGACATAATATCTTATCAATTGTAAACATACTCAAAACAACACGAAGATACACTTATACAGCAATACAAGTCTAGACAAATATATAAAGAAACCATACTGGGATGTAAAATCACTATATAGCACATGTATATGTTACAGTAAATTATTTAATACCCAGCATGTAAAAGGACAAGGAGCTTCAACATCTGAAAATATATGTTGTGTTCTTCGTGCTTTCACGTTTTTACTCTGTAATTTTTGTCAAAAACTGTAAAATTACTGGCTGGGAATTACGTCTTATCTGGTTTAGACTACAGACATATGGAAAGCCAGTTTCTAACATTCTGTTGTGCTACGGCAGCGACACTTTGCGAGGCAAACCTCGGAGCAGGATCGGGGAAGCGACCCCACGAAATTGCGGGAATACCTCGCCCTGTCTTTCGCACGGTTCGCCGCAACGTGCGTTCCTCTAACATCGCGGATTCTAAGGGTGACGACAAAAATGCGGTCGGAGCGAGACCTTGGCCTCATACCATTTCAAAATACCGACACTAAACCAACTCGGATTATATACATGATTCCGACAACAACTAAAATGGCCGAGAAACACACTGACACTGCCAGCGGAGGCACATTCCATTTTTCCTCGGAGCACAGCAATTCCACTCACCGAGAAGCTTCTTCACCTCGTCCCCGCTGAGGTACAGGTTCATGCTTCCTCTGGCCATCGGGTACAACATCCCTAGCAGCGCCAGGACGCGTAGAAAGGCTCCGATCGTGGCCATTTTCGGAGGGGAAACCGTGCAGAGACTGACGACTCTGCTCTGTAAACCTCACAACAACCTCTGACCCGACAGACTCGCGGCAACCTCATCAATATGCAAATTACCGGCGGTTTCCAGACTCCCCTTGGCGAGATGGCACACTTTCTGTAATTATGACGTTTATAAAGGAAATAGCTTACTTTATTCTTTCCCTATAATAAGATAATCATACCAGAGTTGAAATAATGTGTGTGTTTGTACCAAAACTAACTG
>NW_017802713.1:1177525-1308447 GCF_001625305.1 Branchiostoma belcheri
CTTCTTCCAATCGCACCAGAGAGGATATCTGTGTATTTTTAAAAGTCTCGGGCAGGTAGGGACGTTGTATTCACACCGTTGCCGTTCTCAGATTTATAACTACAGCCGCAGAACCAAAGAGAGACAACGTGTGAGAAACACAAAATTTTGAGGAAAGTTGTGACGTCTGGTTGAGTTTTCCCTCTTTCAAACGTCGCCCAAAAGAAGCTTTTGGAGTTGAACTGAGCAAAGACTAGCCCAGAAAGATGACAACAGCCGCCCGTCCAACCTGGGACCCAGCGAGAGGCGGGACAGGGAAGGGGGAGGGCGACCTGAGTAAGCTGTCCAAACAGTACTCCAGCAGGGATCTACCAGCACACACCAAACTCAAATACAGGTAAAGGTGAACTCACTGGCTGATCTAAAATTACGTCTAACTCGTATTACTTCTCATTTAGCCCTACAATGGGTCACTCTACTGCTTTAGCTTTGCCAGTTTGCCTTCTTAAAATATTTCACATCAACTTGTGTAGGCCACTGTAAACTTTTAGTAATGCTGTACAAAATGGCAAGCTTCTATAAACACCAAACTAAAAACTCATGACTCCTACCCAGAAAACAGCATGAAATGGTCACAAAATATTGTACAAGCCCCTTTTAAATTATTCCAGCTTTCAAGTAGTTGAAAAGTAGAGTAAGACCATGTGCAAATCATTATGTATCATAATTTCCATCTCATTCTCACCGGTATCAAATACTGAAATAGTAATACAACAGCAGTCTGCCTCCATCAGACAATATGAGTAGATCTAACGTACAGTTTCTCCCATGTGCTGTTGTGTACAGGCAGCCAGGTCAGGACACCTCCGAGGAGGTTCGCAGCCGTGACTTCCGCCGTGAGCTCGAGGAGCGTGAGCGCCAGGCTCGCGTGGAGAAGAGGGGGGATCGCAGAGGTTCGGAACTCCCAATGATTTTATTTCTACATACATGTATATACCCATCTTTTACCTTCTATTATCAGTGCCCCATTTGTATTTGTTACAAGGTTACTCAGGAGGGACAAGATCAAAACTGTGCATTGAGTCAATGACCATTGTGAGTGACTCAGTCCTTGATAATTGACCTTATCATCACCAGCTTTTATCACACCCAAGTAAAATTGAAGAACAGTGCCATCACATGTTAATGCTAATTTGTTACAACTGAAACAGATTAATCATCTTATTGAGACTAAACCATCCTATTGTTCTTCCTGATATAGAACCATCTGGGTCATCCAAGCGCCCCCGCCTTGACCAGATCCCAGCAGCAAACTTGGATGCAGATGATCCTGTAGATGATGATGTAAGTATGACAGACAGGTACAGACAAATAAAGAAGTCATCTTGCATCAAAAGTTTCATGATACACGTAGAGCAAGAAATCAGAGATACATCATGGTTTATATTTCGTACCATGTTAACACAGTTCCCATTCCTGGTGACATCACAAACTACCAGTAAGTCACAAACCCTGTCAATCAACTGAAAGTAAATCTCAGCCCACCAACTTCCAATACTTGCTTCTGAGGACAAGATATGTATATGCAAACACTAACTAAACATCACTGCCCAAAACAGTACTTCCAATGCTTTGGCTACCAATTTCAAATTGAATAATGAGGTAGCCCACAACATAGGAAATCCTCTTTATGATGGCATGTAACATATTTTCTTTCCTTCAGGATGACGATGATGATGATGATAGTGATGATGATGACACAGCAGAACTGCTGGCAGAGCTGACAAAAATCAAGAGGGAGAGAGCACAGGAAGAAGCCAAGAAGGTAGGCAAGGGCAAAAACTAGCCAAAAAGTATAAGTGCTTACCTTAGAGGCTTAGATCCACCTGCAACATTGTTTTTTGCAACAATTTGTAAGATAGTATTAGTTTTATGCAGCCTCCATTTTTTTTGCGTGTTTCATGATTTTCTCTGATGACAGGAACAAGAGAAGAAGGTTCAGGATGAAAAGATCCGTACAGAGAACATTCTCCATGGCAACCCCCTCATGAACCAGGCTGCTGCCAACTTCAAGGTCAGCCGAAGGTGAGCGCTGCACTATTTTCTCTGAGCAATTTTGCTTCATTTTTTATTATCTACCAGTAACCTGTTAAAATTTGTGCTGGGTTCCAGCCTTTTTACCTTTAGTATGCTTTCACGGTAGCTTCTGTCTTAGTACGCGTGTAGATCTGTATCTGTATAGGGTGTTTAACTGCCCGTAAGCGTCAAACAAAAGGCATGCGGCACAGTAGCGGCTGGCTATATTACACCAAGCAACCAGCTATACCCAAGCTAACTGCAGGCATTGTTTAAAGCTTTCTACTAGTGATACCAAGAAAGTTTCTAACTTTATTTTCTCCCATTTCTCACAGATGGGATGATGATGTTGTGTTTAAGAACTGCGCCCGCGGGACAGAGGATAACAGCGGAGGTTTCATCAACGACACTCTCAGATCAGACTTCCACAAAAGGTTCATGAACAAATATGTTAAGTAGACAGCCCAACGGTGAACCTATGGTGTACAGACTTTTTACTTTGTCATGTCATTACCATACTGTACTAATAAACTGTACCAATACCTTCCACTAAAGTACATGTACTGTAAAATACTTGGAAACTTTCTTCTGTTGTGTGGACCATAACTAAGGTAATGCATAAAATCGCTTAAAATCACTTATCTTCAAATTATGTACAAAATATCAACAAAAACATTGTAGACAAAGCTAGAAGCAGAATAGAAAAGAAAAGATTCTCCATATCTGTATTAACGAAATAACCCATGTATTTTTAACACTAGCATTAAACTTGCATTTTCAGTCTTTCCATGAACAGATATTTGCAGCATGTTTTCAGAAAGACTTTGCGTGTGTTCCCTCTGTTACCGGGCGGTACTTGAGTATTTTCTTGTTTCAGTATGTGCTTGTATTATTTGCCAATCTCCAGTAAACCTAACAGATATTTACATGGCCACTTTTTAGTAGTGACATTGAAGTACAAATGTAATTGTGGTGAGTAAACATAAGATTGTGACAAGTATATCTTTACAATTCTACAAAATGTCATGGTCAGCATATGTATTACACTTACCAGTATGTACTGAAGCTTATTGAGGGACTCTGGAAATATTTTATGTACTTGGATTAAACTGAGTTAAACATTACAAATGACTCAGGAGTGATGATAAAATCTTGTCAGAAATACTGCAATTATATGTTACACTTAGAGCTGTGTACCTAAACAAATTTTAGGTACAGGTACAGGTACAGGTACACAGGTTTAGGTACAGGTCCGGACCTGAACCTGTACCTGAACAATTCGACCAATTTATATGCTCTTCTGAACTCCTTCAATAACAAAAAACATAAATAAACTTGATAGTTAAGGTGTATTCTTTGTTTATGGCGAATGCTCAGACAAAAAAATATAGGCAAAACTAAGTGTTTTTGTTTTCATGAACACACTGTCCTTACACAGGGACCCATTGTTAACCAGCTATTTACACATTTGAGGTCACAAATAGGCATAAAATTGGTGTGAAATTATTTAGGTACAGTACCGGTACTGAGGGATTAGGTATTTTGGACCTGTACCTAATCAATTTTTCCGGTACAGTATCGGTACTGCGTACCGGTACACAGCTCTAGTTACACTACATTCTGAATACATGGGTCCTGTAGTGCAACGGCAGAGCATTCGGCTCAGAACCAAAAGGTCCCGGGTTCGAACCCTACTAAATCTCCAGCCTTGTGCCCTTGGGAAAGGCACTTTACACAACTCTCCTCACTTAACTCAGGTGAAAATGAGTTTGCCAGAATGATCATTATCATGATCGTGGGCGTTAAAAAGAAAAACAAACCAAACCATAACTCTTATTTGCTACACTACATTCTGAATACTAGTACATAACTCTTATTTGCTAACTGCAAATTCCATTGCACATGCTTAAGAAACAAATTGCCAATGAAAGTACCGCTAGCCAATGTGCACATGGCATAAAAGTTTCTAGGCTGAAAGTCCCAATGAGTAGAATTGATCTTGTACAGGGTTACATTTATACAGGTCATAATCTCACTGGGCAGGAGACCACACCAGCTTTGCAGGCATGCGGCGCGGTGGCAGCTGGCTACATTATACCGATCGACTTGTTACACCTAAACCTTGAACATCTAACTCTAAACGTTGTTATCTAATGATAATACACCTTCGGTACTTGATGACAGCGAGTTCCACTCTGTGATAGTTATAGCGAAGAATGAGTTTTTGAACACCTCAATCCTTGGTTGATAACTCTGGTACTTGAAAGCGTGGCTATTTCTTTCTGGGCTTGTATTAGGTACTTAGTAGCTACTCCCTGCGGCCACGAGTATGCCTGTCATTCATTGGCCTTGTCAGCTACCAGCTGGCGTGCAGCAGGAGAGGGAAGAGGCCCTGAAATCTTCAGAAACAAAGCCAAGCTGAGATAAGCTACTACTACTGTAGCATCTGACACACTTCATCTGCCAAAGCGGTGAGGTCTGCCTCCCTCAGAGCCAGTTGTAGAGCCTGAACTGTAGCAGCGCCCCCCTCCCTCAGCCGCCATGTTTCCAGCACATCCATGCAGCACTCCTTAACCTCACGGGGATGTCTGGTCTCGATGCCGTCAATCTGAGCAGGTTTCAGACCAAGTTTCCTGGCAAGGTCTTTCCACTTGTCAGGACCTGTGTCCTCAGCAATGGTGAGGAAGACAACTGTGCAATAAAATGAAGAGAAGACTTTAATAATTGTATAGGGCGTGATTTATAAATGACAAAATATAATGAAGACTCGATTTAATGAAATGAAAGAAAAAACTTTAGGAAAAACAATATACATGTATTTCAAATATCAAAACTGTTGTTCTTGAAGTGTAGATTTTGATAAACTACAATCATATGTTTTGGTACAACGGCTGTAAGACTCCTAAAGAGAATGTTACCTTGCAGTTTCTTTTTCAGGTTAACTACCTCCACCTTTTCCTCAGCTGTACCTAAAGGCAAAGAAAAAACTTATGTCTTAAAAGTAAGGCATTGAATTAATTGACTATCATTCCAAATCCTTGATCAATCATCAAATTTTACCACAGGATGATACAGTTTTCTGCAGTGCATTGAAAATCTTGAATTTGAGTGTACTTAGTATTCACCTTCAATTTCCTGTACTATTGCCTTGAGAGAAGCATCCACTAGTGCATCTCGGAGGACTTCAATGGAGGCGTTTGTCCCTTCCCTGTTCTGCCAGGTGTCTAAGACATCCATGCAGCTTTCTTTGAGGTTCCCTCGATGTTTGCTGCCCACGTCTTGGATCTGAGCTTCTGTAAGTCCCAGTCTGCGAGCCAGGTCTGGCCATCTGTACCCGGTCTCTGAGGAAATGGTGTCAAAGACGGCCTGCATGTCTTTGAGGAACATGCATTCAGTTGATTAAAATCTGGGTAAGCTTCATTGCTTTCATGATAAAGTGAAGCTACCTCAAGCAAGTCTGGTTTTATATACTGTCATTTAAGTTCACCTTTGAGTTGGTAGATCACGTGCGAAAGTTAAACTGGTCTCCAGCTTTTAAAAAACTGGACTTTTTGACTGACTCACTCAGTCTTCCTCTGAAGAAGACTGGGTAAGTCAGTTGAAAATTTGAAGTTGAGCCCATTTTTTTGGAGTTGTAGAACAGTTGAACTTTTCCACAAGTCTGGTTTGAGACATTTACTTGCTGATTGCAAACATAAATGTTATATTGCCTTTCCTGGAGAAATTTATATATATGGAGAGTTCTTACCATCAGCATCCATGTCATTGCTGCCTCCTTGTTCTGTTCCACGGCCTTGTTCTGCTGACAGACTGGTATTGCTGACAGAGGTTGAGATCTCTTCTAGCACAGCACTGGTCCTGGAAATTGCTTCCTGTACGTCTACCTTCCCAGACACTTTCTCGTACATGTCAAGTGCTCTTGTCAAAGCGACCATGGCTTCGTCAGGCCTCCCCTGTCCTTGCTGTGCCTTTCCGAGGAACTCCAATGCCTCAGCAGTCCAGACGTGAGTTCCCCATCTTCCTTCGTACCAAGTTACCGCTATCTGCAGTTCCTCTTCTGCTTGTTCGTACTGTTCTGTGTGTATGAACACTTTGCCAAGGTTCATGTTACTCAGTACCGACTGTTCACCGTCCACATAATTCACCTCTTTCTGCATCTGTTTGGCTTCTTGTAGGTACTGCAATGCTTTGTCATAGTCCTTCCTGTACATGTACTGCTCAGCAACGTTATTCAAGGACTCCACCTTGGTCTGAGCAGGTTTTTGGAACCATTTGCGTTTCATGTAGAGAGCCTCTTGGTGTAGCTGTAAGGCTTTCTCTTTTTCTCCTAACTTGTCATAGGTGATAGCAAGGTTGTTTTTAGACGGACCTATGAGTGGGTGATCTTCGCCGACCATTTCAATCCTCATCACAAGGCACCTTTCGAAGTATTCTTTAGCTTTCAAATAGTTTCCTGAAATGCCGAAAAATTATATTTTAGCATTGAAATTAATTATGTATGAGGAATGCAGAGAAGGTTTACTGTTTTCAGAATTAATTGCTTTTCTGAAGTCTGTTTTTGCTTACAAATGCCAACAGATGGGGTAAATGGAGGCAATGTACAAACCATCCAAAAAAATCATAGTTTTACTCACCAACAAAGCTGTGAACGATTCCCAAGGTGGCCAGTGTTATCGCCTTTCCCAAATGGGGCCCATGCTTGAGACGTTCCCACATCTCAAGTGATGTCTCAAGAGAGCTGAAAACAGAACAGAAGAATGAACATTTGGGGATGAACAGATTTGGTGCTAACAACATTTGACATGTTAATACAGCCTTCAACGACACATTTTGCCCATAGGCAAGTCATTATACAATACACAATACATTACGGGTTTTGCAGAGGCACATTGCATTCTGTCAACAAGCTGACATGCAGTCACCACAACCTTGGCTTCAGATGGTTAGCACACAATGTACTTACAAAACAACTTAGATTTGCAGCAATAACTCTATATCGAAGACAATAATGGAAAACCATTAATAGTATGATGGAAACATAACTCATAAGCTTTAAGTTATAACTTAAGTATATATAATATTTGGATACAAGTAGAACAACTACCTGATAGCTTCCTCGTGTTGTCCCCTGGTGTGGTAGATCCCTCCAATGTTGGAGTATAGCCTTGCTAAGACGGTACTGTCTCCTTCATGCTCAATCAATTGTTTTGCCTGCATATATTTCTCATAAGCCTCCTCAGGTCTATCTTTGTAGTTTGCCAACACCTGAGAACAATCCAGTATTTTGTTAATATCTATCTATAAAAAAAGTGCTGAGCTTGTTTCTATGTGTAACATTATAGCTTGATTTGATTCAATTTATATACACACATTCAGGACCCATACTTAAACATGTTTCCTTATCCTATGATTTCCTATATGATGGTATGTTGAAAGACATCCATTGTACAGAGTCAAAGAAAAAATTGCATTTCATAAAGCGGTTTCAAATTCGAACTGTCAGCATATCAGTTGATAGCATATCACTATCAACTGTACATGTCCTCACTACTTGTGAGAAATTGAGCTGGTCTCAATCATGATGTTTCTGACTCAGGGAGAAGAGTTGCTGTTACAGTTCTACTCGGTAACCCGCAATCCAGGTGAGTGGTCATACCATTCAGGTGGTAGCACCATTCACCTTGAAGTGGCCTATATATTAGATGGCTGTGTTACGTGGCGACCACTAAGGCCACACCGATTTAATTCTATGGATGACATCCTCTGAAGACCCCCAAACTAGTGTGCGCGGGCGAAAAAAATAAAAATCCGGCCAAAAATAAAAATGCTACAAAACCACAGGAATACAAACCTGGTATTGTGAATTTGGCGCATTACATAGCGACGTATACGACAGGCCGACACATGCTGGATTTTTGCAGAATATATGAATCGACACTGCTGTACGTATGTACTGAGTTCTTGAGTCTTGGAGCTTCGGTAGCCTGGCTGCCGTCAACCAGAGTTATCACCACCATGCACTACCCAGGCCTAAAGCCAGGCCAGAGCCTCGGAATACGTGATCTTTTTTTTTTTTTTGAGATCGGGCGAAAATCAATGCGCGCGCGGATGTCATCCATAAAATTAAATCGGTGTGGCCTAAGTAAAAAAAAATGTACTTTCCATCTAATGTAATCTGTGCCTCCTATCTGAAAGCTTGTTTATTGTGAAACTTGTGTGTACTCACAAACCCAATGATTGTCAGAATTCTTGCACGTTCCTTCAGTGTTCCACAGACCATGGCAGAGTTGAGGCAGGCAGTGTAGAATGGAATGGTCTGGTTGGGATCCCGCATGTACTGCATCAGGACTTTCTCTCCATCAAAGGCAGCATCAATGAAAACCCTGTGGAGAAAATATTTATCAAAGGGAATGCATGATGGACACTAACACTTTGTTTAAAGTCATCACTGACAACAACCTCCAGTCATTCAAAAGGCATCTTCTTTCCACCACCAGGCCTCGTGCATGTAACTGAACACCATCCATGCATAAATATAGACCTGTCCTTGGTGCTGAACACCATCATATATAACCACACATAGATATGCACACAAACACACTTGTCCTTTGTGCTAAACAACATTCATTCATATATCATAGATGTACAGACCTGTCCTTGGTGCTGAACACCATCATACATAACCGCACACAGATGCACACACAAACACAGTTGTCCTTTATACACATCAATACAGATATTTTTATTAGAGAATATTTACTTAACTAGTATTTATGATTCTTGCAGGGATTTTCTGTAACTTTGCAGTTGTTGTAAACCAATGATTAGCCAGGAGTGTTACAACCCAGGCTGTTGTTTACATTAGCACATGATAGAAACAAAAATTTGAATGAAGAGTAGGGTTAAGAACAGTGCAGACTTACCTGTAAGCATTGTCGTCAGAACAGTTTATGGCTTCCAGCATCATCTTCTCAATATTTCTGTAATCTGCTGTGAGTGCCTATGCATGACAATGACAAGAGTAATAAGCATTTAGTTTTATTATGCTTTGAACAAATCATACCTAGTTTAAGTTACTAACTATTGTATAATCATTATTATAATACATGTGTATATAAGTTTGTATAGGAGTACAATAATTACCCTATAAGTTGTTGTGTTGTCCCTTGTTGTGGTAGTATGAAAACAGATCAACATTACAGATTAAGTGACATCAAGGAGCTTTTAATTCAAATTGAATTTAAAGTTCCTTGGTGACTGGTGGCATTAGCAATTTTCATTGTCAAAGGCTCTTACCCACACGCCTCCTGAGGCATCCTTTGTCATTGCATCACCGATTTTCTTCAGAGCATCAGCAAAGAAGACGCAGTACCTTCGGCGGGTCACCCCAAGATCTAGATGGCTGCTGAGAGTTGTCTGCACAATATTCCGCAGGAGAGGATTGATGTCGTACCTCTCCTGGGAGTTGTGGAAGCCAAACTCCAAGAGCGAGCGCTGCCTGAGAGGACGCAGGGCGTGCGCCTTCACCACGGCCGTGCTCTCCTCCCCCGTAACCGCTGCTGCTGCCGCTGTACTAAAGGATCCTGGGATGAAGTTCAGTGCTGCGTAGTGTTTCTTCAGTACCTCAGTCAGTCGGTCCACCGCACTACCCAAAACGTGGCCTACTTGTTCACTCTTACTGTAGCTCTCGTCGCTGAGTGGGCTCTCCAACACATTCTTTTTAACAAGCTCAATCAGTTCCTCTGGGGTGTAGCCTGGCTCCTCTTCATTGTGCTTCAGTTCATTTCCAGCTATAGTCAGAGCAAGAGGTAGACCACCGCAAAGGTCTGTGATATCTGAGAAGCGGTCTGTGGGAATGTTCGGGGCCAATGTCGTCAGTAGGGCTCTTGCCTCATCACTATCAAGACGGCTCAGGTGGATACCGAAAAAAACGTGCTGCTCTTTTGCCAGGCGAAACTTTGTGCTCGAGGTCACCAGGAAGAAGACTTTAGAAGAAGCTTTGATGATCTCACAGACCACATCTAATAACTGGGATCGTAGTTCACCGTCGTCCACAATAGTGTCCATGTTGTCCAAGATAAAGAGGTGGAAGCTTGTGTGCTGTTCTTTTTCCAGATGCTTTACCTTTTCGAGAGCAATGACCAAGGCTTCTCGGGATGATATCGATCCAGGAAGAGCTCCGCCCAAGAGAGCTGCAAACACTGCATCGATGATCAAGTTAGTGCTCTTGAGGTTCCTCACATCAAGGTGGTGTCTCTTAAGACTGATGTTTCTCTCTCGACATTCCACAAAGATCTTGAGTGCGGCTTCCTTGGCTAGGCGGCTTTTACCCATGCCAGGCAGGCCAGATATCAGACCGATCCTGCAACCATGTTCGAAGTTTTGCTTGATCTTGCTCAGCTCCTTCTGTCTTCCATGGAAGGGGATGTCTGGGAAATCAATTTCACTGCTGATACCTGCTCCAAATGGTACACTTCCCTTTGGGAAGCATGGTGGTTCTGTTGAATGTAAAAGAATGGAACATTAATACATGGCCAAATAGTATTATACAACTTCATTTTTTACAAGTAGTATTAAGCAGGTTTGCAGAAAAACCTGTCCACCTTTCAGGCCAGGCTACCTGGCCAGTCCACCAGGACATTTCAAATTACTGTCTGTATAAGAAGACACAATACACAAGATGTATTTCATAATACTTAAGACAAATGTCATGGACACAATTTGCATTGTGTACACTTAGTGTAGGCTGTGTGCATGCATTATAAAAGCTATTTTTGTTCTCCTATACACAAACCTTTCTGACTTGTCTCCTCTTGAGACTCATGGTCACTGCTGACTGAGGAGCATTCAGGACCACCAGCTGTTACAGGTACTGTAGTGTTCCCATCTGCAGTGAAGCAAGGCTTGTGATGTTTTCCCGGTGGAGCACTGTCTTCTGTTGCACACCTTTTCCTTGTCTCTAAACAAATCTCACCTGTCAATATGAGAAAAGTAGGGTTCTCCTTGTTTATCAGAAACACATTGATATAGCAAGTCATTGAACTTCAACAGTTACTGTGGTTTTACTGGCAAAATTATACTACAGACACTTCAGTAAGGTGCACTGTACAATAATATTTTGACATACATTTGCCTCACCTCACCAGTCCCATAGCAGACAGAGTTATATTAAACAGAAACCTCATACAAATACAATGCATTTGAACCATGTTCACACATACTCCTGTTTATTGCTACTTACGCAAATTATGTTATCAGCATTTCAAAACGTCATCAAGTGACAAGAATTTCAGCTTCACAGAATTTATACGTCAAATGACTAAAGGTCATCTTACAAAATAAGATTTATGTAATATTTCATGATCTCATGTACCAAAAAGTTTAGCATTAGACATTTCAAATTGGGAAATACAAATGTATTTCCTTCATCAATTGCACAGCAAAAGCTCACTACCTACTTACCTTCCTTTCTCTGTACCTCCTCTGCCTCTTTTGCCAATCTTGATTTCTTCAGGCCTTTCAGCACTTCTATCAGTAACCCTAAACGACCTTCACCAATCTTGTTCTCATCTTCTAGCATCCTAAAAATCTGCAGAGGCGTGGCCTTCTCCAGTCTCCTTCCTCCAAGGACATTTCCAAGGAGTGCTCGTAAATTTTTCACTTCCCTTCTTTCTAAGTCATCATCTATTTCCAAGTACAATTTGTAACGGAGGGAAAGTTCATCCATGATTGGTACACCAGTTGTCACTGAATCCTCTTCATCGGCCAGGGCAGTCCTTGCAAAAATAAAACATGTCACACTTTGTCTGTGGAGTTCTGAACCTGGAATGTACCTTGAACAATGGGCAAGGAGGTATTGTTTTGGTTGCTTGTCTGTGTGTTTGATTGTATTTGTAGAAACAACACAACATGTATTCAAATGCAATGTGCTGTACTGTGGCAGTATGATGGGATGGTTACAGCAGATTGACCGTAAGGTCATGTTGGAAGGAAATGATTGTTGCCAGGTTGGGAGGAATACCCACGCAAGTCACCCAATTGATGTTTGTTTTGTTTTTGTCGCACAAGACAGTTTCTTTATCTTAACTAAGGCCCGTTCAAAGTACATCACACCATCTCTTTGGTTGAGCCAATGAATTACATAATACATCGACAGAATTAAAAACACCAGTCTTGTATCCCATACAAGTAGCCTGTGCACTTTCACACAGCACAAGAACATTTTTATCATAAGTAAGCCCAACAATTTGACTAAAGCCGCCCACTGCTCTGCTCTACAAATATTCCATTGACTGCTGTCACAATACCTTTCGACATAACTCTGCCTATACCCTAGCAGGATGTGAGGTCATTGTTTACATCGCCAATAATTGTTATCCGGGCGTAACTCCCTCGCTTGCTCTGGGGCATTGGGGAACCTTAGCTGGTGTAAAAATAAGAATTGCGTATCAGCGCTCCTGTCCCCCTCCGCCCCTAAAAATAAAGGCCGCCGATCAAAAACGTCTGCAATTTCTTCTTTGTCTGTGCCATCAAGGACATTATAGTAGCCCGGCCAAATCCCCACTCAGTTGTTCAATATGCATCGATCGTAATGTTAGTGTACTTTCGCTTTCAACAAAAACGGATGTCGACCTCGTCTCTGCTCAGAAATACTAAGGATGGATAAACGTTACTTCGACATTGTTGGTAACTCAGTGTCAATTCAGCAATTCTACTACATGTATTATGTACGTGTCATTTCCCATATATCGTAGACAGTTAAGCAGCAGTTTACCGTATTTGTTTCCGTATATACCTACCATTTTGAATCACCTTCAGACAAACATGACCTAATTTTACGTGACTTTTACACCTGTATTCGCTAGCGAAAACAGGTGTTTCGAAAGTACTCCTACCTGCTCAACTTTTGGCGGTTGTACAGAGACTAACAAAATAGCGACGCCGCTGTATGAATGAATATTATGTTTGATAACGTTAGCTGTGTTACTTGGCTGGTACCCCCCTAGCCTAGGCCTTACCTGGTGGGAAACTCGAGCTCGTCGCTTGGAGCACGTCCTAAAGTTTTCACTGCATTTGTTTACACCGATCATACACGAGAACGGCAATTCTGAACCGCAAATTTGTCAAATGTATTATTCTACATACATTCTACGTACTGGTATACCTGACGAAAGATGTGCACCGATGTCAAAGGCATGGCGCACTGCTAAAAAGTCTGCCAGTCCTCTGCAAAGGTTGCTAGTAAGGGTATTCCCCTGACTCATTTTGCTGTTATGCAAAAATTCTACTTCTCAGAAGGCCCGCTGAGGATCATGGGGGTATTTACGACATACTCGGTGATCCTTTTATCTCGTTTTATGATGGATGACCAATCGAATTCCTAGAAATATCAATTATTGAAATGCTGACTGTGCAAGCAAAGATCATACGGTCTGGCTTGAACTTTAAACTTTATTTACCATCTTGTAATTTGGCCCGCTCATGGTGAATGATTAACCGCAACAAGGCCTTGTAGTGCGTTAGCCTCCGCAAAAGCAGCAGAGTTTTGCTTCAAGTATAGGATTTACATCCTTGTACGTCGGAAGAAAACTGTAGGGAGTCTAAATTGTTTCCTTTGAGTCCAAGAACTGGCTACAAGCGAAGCTGATCATGAAAAGTATTGGATATCTTTTTCTAGTCATTACGCTCAACGAGAAACAAAACATAGTTATTTCGGATTGACGTGATGTCGGTATATGTCCAAAGTTTAAATACCTCTTTGTTCATAGGATAAGGCACACCCACTGACGAAACATTTGGGGGAAATTTTTTGAACTCCAAAACCTCGTGAGACGTGACTATGTACAAAACCAGAGGTTTGCAAAACGTTAGAACCCCTACTATTAGCGATTGTATGAGATGTGTTAAGTTATATTTCAGATATCATGTCTAGATCTGCTATTGCAACTAGCTCTGCTTCTCTAAGGGCCCGTCGCATCTCGCCCCTCCCTCAGCCGCCATGTTTCCAGCACATTCATGCAGCTTTCTTTCAAGTCTCTGTGATGATGTGCCGCAATGCCGTCAATTTGGGCCTCCTTCAAATTGAGTTTCCTTGCGAGGTCTTTCCACTTAGTACGGGTTTCCTCAGCAGTGGTACAGAAAAGCCCTGCCATTGGCAAAATACATTAGTTTGGTCAATGTTTCTCTATATTCTAGATATCTGTATAGTACTAATGTGTATAGAAGACAATTGTATTTGTGTGTTCAGCACCAAGGACAGGACTCTATATATTTATGCGTAAATGGTGTTAAGCACCAAGGACAGTTTATGTGGTTATTAGAAATCTTGACGGTAGCACGTTAGGTCGACCCCATTCTATTTATATCTTTATTCCACAGAAATATCTTTCATCCACGGTCTGCCAGGACAATTCATTTATGTATTCGTGCCACACCGTTGGTTCTTTTAACTATAATTACATGCCCTCTCTTTTAGACTAAGGCAAGAATGACAGATCCTGTTTGGCTTGGTAACAATTTTTATTAGGGGTGAAGGCCGATTAAAAAATCATCAGGAGGGCGGGTGGGGAAAACATTCTCTCCTCGCGCTGAAGATATTTCTTCTCGCCGTCTCTCCTCGCGTTATGTCTTCTCGCCGTCTCTCGCCGTCTATTTCTTCTCGCCGTCTCTCCTGGCGCTGAAGATATATATTCTCGCCGTCTCTCGCCGTCTATTTCTTCTCGCCGTCTCTCCTCGCGCTGAAGATATTTTTTCTCGCCGTCTCTCGGCGTCTATTTCTTCTCGCCGTCTCTCCTCGCGCTGAAGATATTTTTTCTCGCCGTCTCTCGGCGTCTATTTCTTCTCGCCGTCTCTCCTCGCGCTGAAGATATTTCTTCTCGCCTGTCAAGCAAGCCCAAGCTTCAATCCCCAGGGTTGGACCCAGACATGTTCGGACATGTACCGAGACGTTACGTTAACACGTATAGCCCCCCTCCCCCCGTGTCCCAAGTGAGGTGTTTGGCGCGGTCGAACGTGAATGGCGTTTTCGCGACGAGGTTCGATTTGCGTATTTATCTCCTAGGCAGCCAACGGAGAGCCAAATTATGTAAGAATAAATGAATGAATGTGACCCTGGCTAGGTGGGCCAAGCAGATTGGGCACAGATTTTCACCAGAATTAATAATGCAGCCAATATGGTATAAGTGCATATTCGCACACTTGGTCCATGCCTCATGCATACCAATTGCTTGGTGACATATGCAACATTTTTCCTCGCTGGCAGCAGTTTCTTCAGACAAACTGGTGCGACACACGAACGCCAGGACAATTATATATATCCCGATTAAAAATGGTAAAGCAAACTTTATAAATAAGTCCATTAGGTATTTTCCCGAGGCACAGCGGCTTTCCGCCGAAATTTTCTGCCGCGCCCTGGATCTGAAATTTCTTAGCAGGGTATTTATAGAGATGGTATGCAATCTGATGGGCTAATGATACGTGTCGCCATGCCATTGGTCCTTGAGTGGGCATTGATTGATGTGCTGCTTCCGACGACGTCCGTATAGAATTAATGAATTTCTTCCGACGACGTCCGTACACACGCTTCCCAAACTACGTCATCGGCAAGCGGTGGTGTACTCTCCAAGCAGAGGTTTGGGTTATTTTTGCCAATTCTGGCGTGTTTTTAGTCTTTTTTATCGGGGTTTCTTTTTTGCACTGGAATATTTTTCCATCCAACCTCAAAAAAAAAATTCCTGTGCAAAAATGAAACCCCGATAAAAAAGACTAAAAACACGCCAAAAATAACCGAAAACCCAAACCTCTGCTAGAAGAGTAGCAGTTATGTCATTCATTATAAAATGTCAGAAATGCTTTCTCGTGTGGATATCAAATGATTTATTTGTTCATTTGAATTTACCACAAGATATACAAGTGGAAGGGAGGACAAAACAGGTGCATTGACACCTTTACAAGTTGTCCTCCCAAACACAACATACAGATATAAAAGCAGATTACACACCAAATTGCAGTAATGAACAACATTAACATCAAATATTATACATCAACATCAAGTATAATACATACAATGGTGATGTGTATAATGTTTACCCTGTTTGGTGTACTATATTTATCTCACTGCACAGATGACATAGCTCTCTCAGCCGGAGGTCATTGACCCCCACTCCAAGGGGGACGGCAACCTTATAATAGGGCCAGCGCCCGCCAGGAGCGCGACTTAGTCAGGCTAGCAGATGACATATCCATCTGTCAAAGTGGATATCACTCTTCCCATTAGCGAGTACATGTATGGGATCTTTAGTTATATTTCAAATATCATGTCTGCTATCGCAACTAGCTCTGCTTGCATCAGAGCCTGTTGTAAAGTTTGAACGGTCGCATCTCGTCCCTCCCTCAGCCGCCATGTTTCCAGCACATCCATGCAGCTTTCTTTCAAGTTGCCGCGGTTCCTTGATGCAATGTCGTCGACTTGTGCCTCCTTCAAATTGAGTTTCCTGGCGAGGTCTTTCCACTTGGTACCGGTTTCCTCAGCAACGACATAGAACATCCCTGCGATAATCATAAATACATTAGTTAAGAAAATATTCTCTGATAAAAATATCTGTACTGAATACTGATGTGTACAAAGGACAAGTGTGTTTGTGTGTGCATCTGTGTATGGTTATGTGTGTGATGGTGTTCAGCACCAAGGACAGGTCTTTACATCTATGATATGTGAATGGATTTTGTTTAGCACAAAGGTGTTTGTGTGTATATATATCTATGTGTGGTTATATATGATGGTGTTCAGCACCAAGGACAGGTCTATATTTATGCGTGGATGGTGTTCAGCACCAAGGACAGGTCTGTATATCTATGCGTGGCATTTCAGCACCAAGGACAGACACATTCAACTGACCATTGATGGTTACTCATAGAAAACTTGAATTGTTGACAGAGATATCTATGGCATTAGAGACATGCAAATTACCTTGCAACTTCACTTTACTATTTTCGACTTCGATCCTCTGCTCACTTGTATCTAGGGGGAACGAAAAAGAACATGTCATTTTCAGGACTCACAAAATGCGATATGTATTATATTTCTGGTCCAGCCGTAACTACTAGTAATATCCAAAGCATACTATATAGGACTCTGCATACACTTTCTAACAACAGCAATGTAAGAATGAAAAGCATAGCATCTTGATATCATTATGGACTAACCTTCAAGTTCCTCGGCTATAGCCTTGAGAGAAGCATCCACTAGTGCATCTCGGAGGACTTGAATGGATGCGTTTGTCCCTTCCCTCTTATGCCAGGTGTCTAAGACATCCATGCAGCTTTCTTTAAGATTCCCTCGATGTCTGCTGCCCACGTCTTGGACCTGAGCTTCTGTAAGTCCTAGTCTGCGGGCCAGATCCGGCCATCTGTACCCTGTCTGTGAGGAAATGGTGTCGAAGACGGCCTGCATGTCTGTAATATTGCAAATGTATCTAAGTTACACATCAGAACCCTTGGACACTGAGGATGTACAAAGTTACAAGCTTCACTTTTATTCCAAACCTATTAATGCTTTGAGCCTAAAATCAGACACCACTCATTTGAAAAGCTGCAAGAAATACGCATGGAAGAGAACATCGATAGTCCCTTACCAGTAGTAACATTGCCTGATGTACTCTCATGTTGAGTCAGATTAGACGATAAACTGTGGGTTGTTTGCGTTGTTTTTTCCTCCATATTGTTGTCGTTTTTAACTGCTCCATCGCTTCCTTTTTCTTCTCCTTGCCTTGGGCTTTGCGTTGATGACGATGCGGCCATGGTGTCACTGCCTGAAGATGTAGTGATTCCTTCTAACAAATCCCTGGTCCTTGGAATCGCTTCCTGTACGTCTACCTTCCCAGACACTTTCTCGTACATGTCAAGTGCTCGTGTCAACACGGTCCTGGCTTCGTCAGCCCTCCCCTGTCCTTGCAGTGCCTTTCCAAGGAACTCCAACGCCTCGGCTGTCCAGACGTGAGTTCCCCATCTTTCCTCGTACCAGGCCGCCGCTATGCGTAGTTCCACCTCCGCCAGTTCGTACTGCCCGGTTTCTATGTACAATTTACCGAGGTTCACGTTAGTCAACACCGACTGTTCGTCACCATCTCCCACCTCGTCCTGCATCTGTTTGGCCTCTTGTAAGTACGGGAGCGCTTTTTCGTAGTCCTTCCGATGCATGTACTCCTCCGCGACGTGGTTTAATGACTCCACCTTGGTCTGAGCCGGATGGTGGAACCAGCGCCGTTTCATGTGAAGACCTGTGTTATCATATTCATTTTTAGAATTATGATTATTTTGACATTATGTTGTATCCACTTATTTTTTAATAAGTTTAAAGTTATTTATGCCTTTGTCGATTTTGTTGGCACCTTCGTTGTTTAGGTACAACACTGGATTATCTTAAGATTATTTTGTTTTTCTTTGTTGACCTTTGTCTTCTATTAATTTTGAATTTACCTAAATTATGTTGTTATTTTCATATACCATTTGTACACGTTTTTTTTATTCATATTTCATTTCATTATGTTATGTTGGACCCCAGGAACAATAGTGCCTAAACACTGATGGGGATCTGACTAAAAACAAACAAACCTCGTAAGTGCAGCTCCAAGGCGTTGTCTCTGTCGCCCATGTTGTTATAGGCGATGGCAAGGTTGTTCTGGGTCGGCCCGATGAGGGGGTGGTTTTCACCGCACATCTCGATCCTCATCTCCAGACATCTTGTGTGGTAATCCCTGGCTTTTTGGTGGTTACCTAGAACAAATGAATTTATTCATTGGTCGAACGTTTATGCTCTTAAGGGCTACGTACAGTTTAAAAGTTAAAGTTAAAGAGCCTTCCCGCGTCCAGTGACGCATAGGGCGGCGCCCATCTCCGTTCATTAGCCCTGGGCCAAACACAGCAGTCACTACAGCAGGGGGCTAGTCCACTGACAGTGGTGTGTGTTTAACTCCCACACTCTTTCCCAAATGCTGAGTGCTAAGCAGAGAAAACAGTATTGAGGCAAATGATTGATACTTCGAAAATGTTGGACTTTTCAAAGTCTTTAAAGTCATTTTAAAGTCATTTTTAAAGTCTTTGGTATGACCCGGTCGGGGTTTGAACTCACAACCTTCCGGTTACAAAGCGAGCACTCTACCAATTGAGCTACTGCACCGTTTCAGGCTACGTACAGGCCATGGCAATAAAGCAGTTCTAAGTGCAATAACAGTCACTGTGATGTAAGAGTAATCAAAGATGTCTAAAAGACTTACCGACAAAGTCATGGACGATCCCGAGGGTGGCTAGAGTGACGGCCTTCCCTCTTGTCGGACCGTGTCTGAGACGTTCCCACATCTCCAATGAATCTTCCAGATATCTGACAGTAGACACATTAAAAATTTAACAAGTTAGTGTACTAGTATGTCATTTTTCCTAAAGCATCAGCATCGTATAAGAGGATACGCTGTACCTGATAGCTTTGCTGTGTTGTCCCCTGGTGTGGTAGACGTATCCAATGTTTGAGTAGAGTCTCGCCAGGGCAGTGCTTTCTCCTAATGGCTCGAGTAGCTCCTTAGCCTGGATGTACTTTTCGTACGCATCCTCATACCTGCCCTGGTAGTTTCCCATTGCCTTTACAACGATACAAGAGTTGTGAAAGATGAATAGAAGATTCTCACTCAATGTTGGACTTCATTTCTCCTCAGTAATTTCATTGTATAGAATACGCACACATACCGACACACACGCGCGCGCGCGTACACACACGCACGCACACACACACACACACACACACACATATACACACACGCACACACACACACACACACACACACACACACACACACACACACACACACACACACAAACAAGCACGAACTGAGTCGACTAAATCTTCTTAATCTGCCCTACTACCACGTATTCCCTTACCCATTGCCTCATCCACTACTCACCACTTGGCTCAGCAGCGTTACCTAAACTTTAAGTGGTAGTATCGTGAAGAAATCCAGACATCACTTATCACTGAACACTTAATGTTGTACAATAACGCATCACAAGTCAACATACTTTCAAACAGTACTCACAAAGCCAGTGACGTTCAGTAATTTGGCACGTTCTTCCGGACTTCCATAGACCATGGCTGAGCTCAGACAAGCCTCGAAAAACGGGACCGCCTGGGCCGGATGGACGTACTGGTTAATGACTCTCTCTGCCTCGTATACAGCACGCATCAGGGCCCTGGTGAACAAGATATAGGAGACATCAGACTCCAGTGTTCCTAGCATCAGTGAATATATTGAAACTGTATTATACCTGATTGAATTTGACCATAGAATATGACTCTTACTATTGTACGGCGTAACTTGTTGCGGTGTTACAACGTAGTTTATTTTCATACCGTGGTTACACAGTACATATTCCTGGCAATCCCATACCACATCCTACTGCCCAGGACATACCGGATTCACAACCATGTCAATCAACCGACACCCAATCTCCATCTACTCATTTCAAGTCCTCGCTACGCAGGACAAGATATATACAAACATACCCTAAACCAGCACAACCCAAATCAATACTTCCGACACGGAAGTTCTTCTTTTATTACTCCGTGAAGGAGGTCAGGACCTCCGGACGGAGTGTTGTAATCGGCTGATTTTTCATGTTCGCAGTCAAAACACTGGGTTCTCTTTGTGTAATCGGCACGCAATTTTATACGCCGTCTGCGGGCATGCCCGTGTTGATGCACGAATGTGTATTTTTGCCGTTGCTGCTTTCGCGGTCAATGTAATATCGCAGACGCACCCCTACAATTACGAGGCGAATTGGAATGGTCCAGAAAAACGCGTTGTTTGGAATAGCAGTGGGGTTCAAAAAAGTTCATGCAGATACGGGGTGGTTTTTATAAGTGGTTCCAGATGTTTTTGCCCATGGTTAAGAGATGCCAAGTTTTTTGGAAGATGTTCGCAGCCAAAACGCATTCTTCCGTACGTCGCATTTCTGTGTAATTTCGCATGTGGTGTTGCATTATGTCCGGGATGATGCACGTCTTTTTATTTTTACCGTAGCTGTTTTGATATTGGAGTAAATGCTTATTTTCGAAACATCCCCATTTCTTTGAAATGGTTTCGTCCGTTTATGCAACTGTTACTGCGCTAATGACGACCAGTCGCGCTGTCCTGATACACCGCGAATGTGCGAGTGTTCCCTGTAGACAGTCCCGGGAGTCATTTTTTTGCACATTCCAGGAGCCAAACCAAAATACGTTCATGAACCGAGTCCAAAAAACCGAAACGTGAAAATCGGATGATCGGACCTGATGTACATTTCTCTTTCTATAGATTGTACACACAATACACACATCTTTAGATAATCTGGCCATGGCAGGTTAAAAAAAAGTAACCCTGAATCATACTAGATTAGCGTAAATGCATGTTAATGCGTTCAAAACAAGAAAAAAATTGTTTCCGGGTATTAATCTCTTGAATCACGGCGCTGAATATTGACGCAAAAATATTTCGGGCATCGCGCGCCCTTCCCGCGTCACGTGTAGGCATCTCGCATCTCTGATTGGTTGTTGCGTCTTAAGATGACTGAGCCGACGAGCGTTTAAACAATTTTTCTTTGTTCGATTTATTACACTTCACAGAGAATTGTCGCCAATGGCTACTTCTTTTTGTTGCAATATATAATACTTCACGGAGAATTGTCGCCTATGGCTTCTTGTTGGTTATTAGAGGCACCTTTCTAGTCACTCATAAATGAGTAATTGAATCATGGTAAGCTCACCCGTGAGTGTCCTCGTCAGCACAGTTCACCGCCTCCAACATCATTTTCTCGATGTTTTTAAACTCTGTTGTCAGATCCTTGAAATGAAAAATTAAAAGATTCATTAGGATTCTTTATACTCCTACAGTTCTTTAGTTTACCAGATGAAAGAATACAATCGTTATGTATTTTGTGTATCATCATAAAGTTGAAGGTTTGTATGTATCGTAAGCCTGACCTACCTGTAGCCCTCTCGATGCGTCACTGTTCATCGCTATTCCGATCTGCTTCAGTACGTCAGCGAAGAAGACGCAGTAGCGGCGACGGGTGACACCGACGTCGACAAACTGTCCAAGCGACTGTTGCACAATGTCCCTCATCAGGGGGTGGATGTCAAACCGTTGCCGTGAGCTGTCCAACTCCAGCAAGGACCGTTCCCTCAGCGGACGGATCACGTCTGCTTTCGCCTGAGCTGGGCTCTGTTTCCCCGCGATAGCAGCCGCAGCCGACGTGCCGAAAGACCCAGGAATGTAGTTAAGAGCCGCGAAATGACTCTTGATGACGTCTGTGAGCTTCTCGATTGTACTTTTTAAGACATGGCTGACTTGTTCGCTCCTGCTGTAGCTTTCTGCGGAGAGAGGGCTCTCCAAGACGTTTTTCCTGAGAAGTTCTGTGAGTTCCTCCGGAGTGTAGCCGTCTTCGCCTCTTTGGAGCTCAACTCCGGCGATGACCAGGGCCAGCGGTAGGTAGCCGCACATTTTCGCGATCTCTGCTCCGTGAGCCTGCAAAGACACGTCCGGTGCGATCGCAGATAGTAGATTCACTGCTTCGTCGGGCTTCAGCGGACTCAGTTCAACGTCAAAGAATATCCTATATTCCCTCGCCAGTCGGAATCTTCTTCGCGAAGTCACCAAGAACAATACGTTACGAGTCTTCTGGACGATTTCGGTTATGAAGTCTAACAGCTCGGTTCGTAAGCTATCGTCGTCCAGTATCGTGTCGGCGTTGTCACAGATGAAGAGATAGTGGTCGTCACCGAGGTTCAGTCTTTGCAATGCCGCCGTCATGTTTTCTAGCTTCGACGAAACCGTTGTCTCTTTCTGTTGCAACATCGAAGCGAAAATTGTGTTCTTTATCAACTTCGTACTCGTAAACTTTGCAACATTGAACGTATGGTACTCTAACTTTACATTCTGATGTTCACATTCGACTGACATTTGAAAAGCCAACTCCTTGGCAAGACGAGTCTTTCCCACCCCTGGCATCCCGGAGATGAGACCGATCTGGCGGCCATCTTGGAAGTTATTTTTGATGTCGGCAAGGTGCCGGTCCCTTCCACAGAATGGTACATCCCTGTCGTCTGCGTCCGAGTCCTGTCGGTGGCTTTCCTTCTTCTTGAAATACGCCATGTTCCCAACCTACGATGTTTCAACAAAGGACAATAGATGCTTGTCATACTATCATAGTGCGGCCGCTTGTGCAACTTGCATGGTGCATGATTGAATAGCAAAGTTCTTTTCTCACAACCACCTGTTTCACAACAGCTGACGTTTTCATAATACTGGTTATTTATCCCAATTTTTTTAGCACCATATTTTTTTAATATTCTAATACTAGTGAATTACAATTATCCAGAGAAAAAATACTTAGCACGTTTTTCACATTAAAATAGATTACGGTGCTAAATAATTGGGATAAATAATCAGTTCTGTTTTGATGACCGTCTGCCATCTTCATTAGGGGAATTATCACTGAGTCGTACGTGCATTGAAGCTAGGTGTTGAAGCTAGGTGTTACTGGTTCACTGAGTAACAGTATCTGTCTATATCATAAGTACTTTACATCGATATCATCGGACATGTCGCCTCCTGTTAAACAAGTAGTTGAGAACAAAGAGCTTTGCTATTCAGTGTTGAATTATATACATAGAACTGACAAGTTCCCCCTATTCAAGACAGAGAAGAAACAGCGATGTTTTTTATGCACGGCCTCCTACCCATACATGTTGCAAGTCGTCTAATGTCAGAGGCCAAAACGCTCTTTGTTCTGCCTTGTTTTGATCCATCTTGGCTATGCGCCAGGTAAAGCTGAGTAGGGCAGTGGGGTGACATTTCTTCCAAAAGAATGGAGCACGAAAAACTATATCTAAGCATGCTTATATCGTGCTTAAAGGTGGCGTAATGTCCATCTTTAAACACCTTTCCGGCACCTATCCGTGTACGTAAACATTGTCTTTACGTGTCCTTTCCGTAGTGCTGGAAATATACGCTTTTTTCACTTTAGCGGTGCCTGTTGACGGACATTTTGATCACCATTATTCCACTTACCCTATTATGGCGAATAGAGTCAATTATATGAAGACGAGTCGTCTGGATTTTGTGAGGTACATTTGTAAAGTCCATGGTTAAATGTACTCGTCGGAAAAAAATTTAAAACAGGAACTTTTGTAAATACTATGTGGCCACGGGTGTCTCGTTGCAATTTCCTTGTTTATGTGTAAACGCGTTTAGCTGTCTACAGTGCGATACAATGGCTCAGGTTGTGTCTAAAAGCACTTACTAGGAATACCCAAATTTATATAAACCATGGCTACAAGACTACCTTGCTACCTCTGTCTAACATACGGAAACAACATTGATACTAGTACTTATACAAGTGGCTGTGTTTTAGTGTATTGTTATGAATGGAAACAATAAACCAATCTGGACATTCCGAAGATTGTTGACATACACAAACATGAAGACTTACGTACCGAAGGCGTAGACTATGGCGAAGAGAGTGAACAGTCAAACTCGGCAACTTGTCCATCTTCTAGGGACGCCATTTTGGTTTCAGAACCGGCTGTTCTTGCCAAAACGGAAATCATGAATATGATGTTCACCACTTCCTTGTGCTTCTGTGTTTCCTTCAAGACAGTTCTAGTCTTTCGTCGCTTTCCTAGACAGAAAAGAACAACGTTGAAATAGAAGCTTAGATAAGAGAGTCAACTATTTACCAAACAGGGTCAAATGTTGCAGTTGACCTGTGCGAGATAAGCTTAGCTATCACGTAGGTAACGGCTTCTGAGAAATTCGGTTTTTGCCCACGGGGCATATTTCTGGTTCGTGCGTTGTTGCTGGTTTGTAAACACTGTAGAGACCATGCATATGGCAGTTTTATTCTTATACTTTCATAGCCTCCCTTTTCTCTAAAACTACAATGAACTCGGAACCACTGACCTGTATACGTATGTATCCAGCTGGTTTGTCGGGGTGGCCCTTGTAGCTTCGCTCCGCTCACCACAACTAAGATGCAGGCCTCTGTGTAGCTCGACGCCAAAGGTCCTTACAGTACACGTACTGAGACCTATCCATTTGTGTCAGATTTCAGTCACCCTTTGACATTTGTTTGTTTCAAATATGGTCGCGCGCGACTCAAATTTCCACCACGGTTGAAAGCTGCGCAATGCCGTGTTTTTACAACTACAGGTGGAAAGTTAGGGAGAATGAATACTTTACCATTTACTGAAGCCTATAACTCGTACATTGTCAAGGCAACAACCGCTGATTAGACATCTGTTTAATACTTAATACTCTCAATATCTTTGCCCCTGGAAACTGTTAGGAGACCCACCGCTTAAGGTATTGAGTGGCAGGTGGCATCACAACAGACAGAAAACTTTTGACCATTTCGCGTGGCGTATGGAGAATGAATAATACTGCCTGGTCAATTTGATACTGTCTTTTTCCACCCTAGCATCTGCTTGGAGATTAGTAACTTTCACCTCGACACCTTCCAGAGTCTCCCTTCCCTAGCCTCTACCAGGCTCCGCGGATCGCTGGAAAAATGAATTGGCCGAAATAAAGGGATAGTATACCAGAGAAGATCCCACTCTGTGGGTCGCGAATTGGATCTTCTATAGCCCGGGATCCTCTCTGGTATACTATTCGGTCCTTTATTTCGGCCAATTTTTACTATTTTTCCAGCGATCCGTGGTGCCTGGTAGAGGCTACCCCTTCCCATACACCATTGCGATGCTGTCTTTGTAAACATCCAGCATTCAGTATTCAGCGGCCAGCAGGGACAAAAGCGTTGGTTTTGCCGCCGGGTAAATGACGCAGGTACGTTCACTAGTATTGAGAAGCAGTGTAGTATCTCTGTTCTGGACGTCTGACAGACTACCGTCACACTTTTGCGGAACTAAACAGCGGGCTGATTAAACTTTGACGTGCTCAAGTGATCAGACATCATTCGGTGCCAGACCCACGGTGAGTATTTCATTGTGCTACGTGTATCAGTCGAACACACTTCGAGGCGTGTTGCATGTACAATGTATTAGGCACCGCCGAGATTTAGAGGCACTAAGCTTATATATTATTAATCTATACGTCATAGGTACTGTACATTGAACATTGTCAACTGAAAGTCACTATATGGAAGATACACCTATAAAAGTTATGACTGAACTTAAGATCAGTTTACCTATTTACATTGTGTCCGGATTACTGTCGTCAGACAGTAAAAACGAAAGTAGAATTGCAAAATCTCTGCTTGAAATATGAAGCAAAGGACAGGCATCTACAGCGAATGTGCACACCCGACTGCGAAATAGACTAGAACGTTTCGGACCGATGTTTAAGATGAAATAACGGCAAACGTATCAAACCACATGGTACCCGTTCAAAAGACTTTTTTTCAACTAACTGTCACGGATACTTTTGAGGAGACACATCATCAAGGTTTAGCAGGTGACCTTGTAAATTTATGGATTTGTGTCGTAAATGTTTGTTTAAAGTGTCTTTAAAGTGTCATTGTTCAGGGGACATAAATCCTGACACGTCAACGAAAATTCCCCGCCTACACGACGAATGGAAACCCCCTGATTACGACATTGTTAGGGAGGTCAAGTCAAAGTTGAAAGGTAACAACAGCAGACTCGTGATGACGTCACAGAAGTGGGGGCACCTGTCAGTCAACCGGGGCCCCAAAACAAAATGTCGTTTTGGTTGAGGAAACCTGCAAGCGTTATGTCGGCTGCATAATTAGCTCAGTTTGTTTTTGCAAGGACCTTTTACATTTTCTATCAAGGACATTCTATAAAACGTCCTTGCTCCTATGTACTAGTAAGGCCACAGCAAGTAATTTTTATGGATGACATCAGCGCGCGCATTAATTTTCGCCCGATTTTGGAAAAAAAACAAGACATTTTGTTGCCCTCTGACAGTAATCACCATGCCGAAAATGGGCAAAGATGTCTGTTGCCATGTTGCCGGAAGGTGGGTGGCAGATAACTATGAAGAGAGGAGACAAGAAAAGGCTCTGTTTCATACTTTGATGCAGTGATATGTGATGTTGGCTGTGTATATGTGATGTTCCCACTGAATCAAAATCATTGTACAATGATTGAGTCAAAATTTTAAAATGTAGGAACCTTGTTTTTTTTCGCCCGCTCGCATTAGATTTGGAGTCTGCGGAGGATGTCATCCATAGAATTTACTTGCTGCGGCCTAAGTGTGTCTTCAATCACTCCTCATTATCAAGTGCCCTGTACATGTGGAACCTCACACACTGCAACAACCTCTAGGTTCTCCACTAAATGAACAGCAACATGTGAAGGTGACCTTTACAAGACAGCACAGAAAATTCATCAAACGTTAACATATCCGTTCATGATTTTTAGTTTAGTTCTTACACTTGACATAAACATTTTGGGTGGCAGATTAAGCTCTCGTTGTGAATGTCTCTGTTTTCCTTTACCCACTGGCACATGGCCAACTTCCTCAGAAGCCTGCTCTCAGTCAGCTACTTGACTGTTTTCTGATCGTGTGTTAGATAGAACCTAATTCTGAGAGCAAAACACAAGTATTAAAAATTGATCGGTCTTCAAGTGGGTACTCCAAGTCAATTGTCACATATGTCTAGCGGTAGGATCTGGGCTCTTAACTAATCAGGATTCACCACACCAAGCCAGGGTTCAATTCTCGTTCCAACTCTGTTTATTCGTCGCAGGTCACTTTACAAGAAAGTACATCAATAATCATACAACAAGGGAGCACATCAATAATCATACAAGTTTGCAATGGGACAATTTAAAGCAGTAACAGTTTCCAAAAGGGGGGCAATTTACACTACGGGGATACAAGGCTAGGGCAAAGACACTCACCAATATCGCCGGAGGGCGCGGGTTACCGAGGCGGTTAAACAACTAACATAGACTAGACCAAAATTACGCTAAGTGTCGCTGTGTCGCCGCCCACGTGCCACGTGCAGACCTCCGGACCGCGGTGTCCAACCTCGGAATTCTGGCTCCAAACTGACCACGCGGTCCGGGTTTCGTCTTAAGACATGAAACTAATTTACATAGATAAGGCCGAAAGGGTTAATTTGGGTTCTGATTCGCTTGCACGTGGACGGGGCGTAAACCGAGTGACGTAATGTTTTGCCAACTCAGGGAATTCCAGGACAGGGGAAGTTCCATTTGTGACGTCATCTTTTGCCGACGCAGGAATCTTAACTAACGGGGGAGTATCATTTGCTACACAATGGCTGTTAAATTAGATGTAAATTAATTAAATCTGTATGTATACGACCGGCTTGCCCTTTCTGAGTGTTGTTTACTTGTTTTATGTAGCATATAGTTTGTATATAACGTTACCTAGTGGTGAAGAACTCCACTCATAGTCAGCAGTTTTATGCAGCATTCTGCTAGACAGAGATGAACCTATGTGTAGAATTTTTATTGACCCATACCAGCTAAGTAAATCTTATTACTGCTATACATTGTATCTTGTTACAATCGTTATGCAATAAACTTTGACTTGTTGTTGTTGTTGACTCTCTCAAAACAAAATATCTGTTGTTTTACAAGGACCCCAACATGAATACAGACAAAGAGACTGGCGGTGGTGCCGCACGAACCACGGCAAAACTCTCCCTCCGCAACGAACTGTACATAAAAATCAACAACAGCTTCGGTAAAAAAGATGTGAGAAACCTACGGGCGATCCTCGATGATCGGCTTGGCCAGGCCCGACTGGAAGACGCCACACCTCTGGAGATGTGCAGGATGCTAGAAGACGAGGATGAGATCGGCGAGGGTCGTCTAGACTTGCTGATAGAAGTACTGAAAGGTCTGAAGAAGTCAAGATTAGCAAGAGAGGCAGAGGAGGTACAGAGGAAGGAAGGTGAGTTCATATGTAAATTGGGGTCTGTGTACATAAATACATTTAACTAGAGCTCCACGATCTCATACCTTCGCCAAATTATGCTAACCGTTAAGACTGACAAATTAGGGCTACCCACATACCAAATATCAAGACAATCCATCTAAGCCTTCTTGAGTTGTGTCGTGTTGACAGACATTTAATTAGTACGCAAACATATCAAGCATCGCCGCACTTTAAAGCAACCTCTAGAATTCCGCGCTTTCATTGACAATAAAAACACACTCACTATCCTTTGCAGCACAGCACGAAAACAGACATTTAAGCAATCTTTCCGCAATATGTAAAGAAGTATATTAAAGGTGAGAAAATATTTCAGTAGACTTTACGACTTCGTAAAGGCTGCTGAAGGGCAAGTTCCGTCTTTCCGTCACCTTTCAGTGTGCTTGAATACTACGTTAACATATTCTATACCTTTATGCTTCCTTTACATATCCGTAAATATGCAGGTAAAAAGGAAGTTCCGTCGGAGAAAAGGAAGAGGGTTGCCGGAGAAGGTACTGACAGCGCTCCTGTGGGAAAACACTTCAAGCCCTGCTCCGCTGATCAAGGAATCACCTCAGATCGTGGTTTGCATAATTTTCAGATGATTTCAGGTGATAGCTGATTGAACCAATAATTGTGTTGATTTTGTTGTCAATCAGATTGTTCATTTGCCGCTCATGGGTTTAAGAAAATTCTTTTGCTAACAATGTGAATATTTTCCTCGAGAGAACGTATTTGTATCATCAGATATATTTTACATTTCATTACTATACATTAATTACCGAATTGCCGATCATAAGTCTTCATGTACCATGGCTACTGATGTATCACTTGCCGCTGAGTCATCAAATGCACCACTAAATGTTAGCCTGGGTACCATCCTACTTGTATGCCGGGGCTTGTTAGGGAAGCGAGTGTGGGAGCCCCGGCAAACAAGTAGGATGGTACCCAGGCTACTAAATGTTCCTGAAGCATTTTAAATGTATCCTTGAAGAGGTTCATCAGTCACTCGTAATCAAGGCGTACAGTGAACGTCAAAAATTTGGAGGCACGTGTTTGCTATCTTTGAAAACAGTCACTGTTCGATGAATGTTCTACTAACAGTTAGATGTATCTATTTTCAAAACAGGAGTGGAGCCCTTGCCAACAGGACGTGAACGAGCTGCTTCAGGTGACAGCGACGAAATAGAAGATTTCCCGGACGTCCCGTTCCAAGGAAGACAGGAGGAGCTCGACAGGATCAGGAAAAACTTTAAGGACGGTTTCAAGGTGGGCCTGATATCCGGTCTGCCGGGGGTCGGTAAGAGTCGCCTAGCCAATGAAGCTGCACTTCTCATGTCTATGAGGTGTCAAGAGCAAAACGTCCGTTTCAAACGCCACTGCCTTGATGTTAGGAACTTCAAGAGCACAGATCTGTTCATTGACACGGTTTTCGCGTCTCTCTTGCCTGGATTTTGCCCTGGAATGATGTGGACACCGGAGTCGTTGATGGCAGCCGTCAAAAAAGTCAAGAAGGTCGAAGGCTTCCACCTCTTCATCTGTGATAACGCGGACACTATTCTCGAAGACGACGACCTACAGTCCCAGTTATTGAACGTGATCTGTAAGATCGTCCGAGCGTCTTCTAAGGTGTTCTTCCTGGTGACTTCCTGCAGAAAGTTCCGCCTGGCGAAGGAACGCAAAGTCTTCTTCGACATCCACGTTCCCCCTCTGTACCACGATGAAGCAACAGCGTTGCTGACGACGATCGCCCCCGAAGTCCCTCCTGATCTGGCGTCGGAGATTGTGACCTTGTGTGGCCGTCTACCGCTAGCCCTGACTATAGCCGGGAATGAACTGCAAGGTGGAGAGGAGGAGGGCTACACACCACAAGAACTGATCGAGCTTATCAGGCAAGGCGTCTTGGAGAGCCCGCTCAGCGATGACAGCTACAGTAAGAGCGAGCGAGTAGGCCATGTTTTGAGCAGTGCGGTACAGAAGCTGACCGACGTTCTGAAGAAGCACTACGCAGAGTTGAACTTCATCCCAGGCACCTTCAGCACAGCGGCGGCTGCAGCGGTGACGGGGGAGGAGAGCACGGCCGTGGTGAAGGCACACGCACTGCGTCCTCTCAGGCAGCGCTCGCTCCTGGAGTTCGACAACCAAGAAGGCAGGTGGGACATCAATTCTCTCCTGCGGAACATCGTGCCGGCCTGTCTTGGCAACCGCATGGACGTCGGAGTGACCCGCCGAAGATACTGCATCTTCTTTGCGGACGCTCTGAAGGAAATCGGGGAGGGAATGAAAAGGGACGCGCCGCGAAGCCTTCGGGTGAGAGGATACTAGTACCTTGATAATATCTCTGTGTTAGATACTAATAAAACTAAAGCAATGGGCAAAATTCAGGTCTGTCTCCTGACCATTACATTTGATGTAACACACACCAAAGGTGTGGAGGTGGTGTTATATAGCAAATGGTTCTTTGTTGATTGTATCGGTATTGTATTGTGATACTCGCTCATTGATCTATTGATGACTTGTGTAAATCATACAAAATCGTAGCTGAGATAAGGTTAAAGAATATTATCAAGTAGGACTTAACAATGGTCAATATTGACCGAGGCACTACTAATACATGCATATTGTCACGAAGATATTCACTTGACAGTATTCGGTTTAGAAAACTTAAAATGACGGCGCCGTTTAAACATCAAGTTCATTTCTATGTGAAATTAACTTTATAGTATATACTCACAGAACCTGACAAGTGACTTCCAAAACATCGAGAAGATGATGTTAGAGGCCATCAACTGTGCTGACGAGGATTCCTACAGGTAAGAGTATGGGACCCTTCCCTAGGCGGCCTGTTCGATTGGTTGTTGATTCCTACAAGACATTTTTGCATTGATAAATGTTATAAATGTTCAAGTGCATGGATTTTTGTCACTAAATGCTGAGCATCAACAAATAGAGCTACACTGTAATACAGTTGAAAAACTCACGTGTCCACAGCATTTGGGTCAGATAGTTGAGGAAGACTGAGTGATTCAGTCGGAAATTTCTGGTGAGTCTAATTTTGAGTTGGAGAACAGTTTAAGTTTTTCATAATGTAATACAAGTCTTATTTTGATCTGATGATGTTTTTTTCAAATGATGTTTATGTCTCTTTTTCTGAAGGGCGTTCTTCGGTGCGGTTTCCGAAGGTGAAGGGGTGATGAACCAGTACACCCCGAGCACTGCAATCATTCCGTTCTACCAGGCCTGTCTCAACTCCGCCACGGTGCAAGGGACACCAGATGAACAGGCCAAACTGCTCATTGTCCTCGGTCATGTGAGTACGAAGACCGCTTAGAAGTAGATCTTCGGGATTTAGGACAAATCTTACAGTCTGTTATCGAAATCTATTTTAGCTGCTGAGTCTCTTTCGTCATCTCCTGGAAAATATGTTTGGACAAGGCTACGAGTCTTAACAGGCATGCAGGTCTAGAACTGCTATTTTGTAAAAATAAATCCATACATGTGCTTGTATATCAAATTGATTATCTATATGTATGTACTTACGTTTGTGGCATTTACACGTTTCAAAAATGGTCATTTGATTCATTAGGATGATGACATCAAAACGCCACTTATCAGTTTCTGTTTGTGAAAAATACAATTGTCATCATTCAACGTTGAATGAGTGTAATAAAACATTGTTTCCAGTGAAGATATCCTTCTGTCTCTTTCTAGGCTAAGGGTAGCCAGTTGGGACAATACCAGGAGGCTTTTGACAACTACATGCAGGCAAAGGCCCTACTTGAGCCGCTAGGAAGCAGCACCACACTGGCCAGACTGTATACCAACATGGGATACGTTTACCACACCCGTGGAGACTACAAGACAGCTATAAGGTACCATTTAGCATTCTTTAGAAATACAAGTTTGACTCAGAAAAGCTATTACTATAATTATTATGTTTCCAGAATTGTACGACGATGGCTCAATTTCTTCAGCAACACGGTACACGGTCATATCTAACTTATTGCCCCCCCCCCCCCCATTTCAAATGCAATAGGTACCTTAATGATGCCTTGGAGATGTGGGACCGCCTTCGACACGGACCTAGTGTTGGCAAGTCAATGACCCTGGCAAACTTGGGGATGGTCCATGGTTTCGTCGGTGAGTACCACACTTGCGTTCAACAATCCGCCGTAAGATAAAACATTGGTGGTAAGAACGGCATAGATAACGATACGTTTGTTAACAATATACTGAATATTTATTGCATAATGGTAATGCAGTAGTCTTCACCAGACTCTTTTTGCAGGCAAGCTGGAGATTCTATGGCGGCCATCTCCTCTGGCCAATGATATTCCCTTTTTAGGCCAATTTCTACTATCTATCAGCCTGCAAAAGGAGTCTGGTGGAGACTAGTAATGCAGTAACTTACATGTTCTTGCAAACTAGCTTTCATCTGGGCTAACTGTGTAGCAGGAGGTAAATTTGACTTGCCCTATTTCTGGCGTTACTTTTCAGGAAACCTGAAGGAAGCGAGGGAGTATCACACACGATGTTTGGAGATGAGAATCGAACTGTTCGGTGAGAATCATCCGATGATAGGACCGCAACAGAACAACCTGGCCATCATCTACGACAGGATGGGAAATTTAGGGGAAGCTCTGGACCTACACTTAAGCGCCCTTGGTCTAAAACGCCGCTGGTTCAGCAAACCGAACCAGTCTGTTGTTACCTCCCTGAACAACGTTGCGCTTGAGTTCATGTGCCGGAAGGAATACGACAAGGCCCTGCAGTACCTTCTAGAGGCTGAGGAGATGCAGAAGGAAATTCTAGCTGGCGGCCGCTACTCCGTGTACACTAACTTCAACCTCGGAAAGGTTTTAGTGTATAAGGAACAGTACGAAGAGGCAGAGGTGCATCTGAGACTGGCGTCTAAGTGGTACGAAGAGAATTGGGGATCCAACATTATAACGGCGGAGGTGATAGAATTTCTGGGCATGGCGCTACACGGATTGGGCCGTCACGAAGAAGCCAAAGAAACAGTCGCAAAGTCTCTAGCCATGTATGAGAACGAGTCGGCTAACGTCGATGTGGACAAGGACATCCCGAGGTTGAGAGCACTACTGGACAAAGTCAGTCTTTGCGAAGATAAAGACGCTTTGCTGCAGTCCCAAACGGCTAAGATTATCAGTAAGGATGAGGAGCCATCGATGGCAGCAGGCAACAACCAAAATATGAATCCTGGTGAAGTTGGATCAGATACAAAGGAACCCATGACAGACGTTTTTGAAGGTATGCAACATTCAGACGAAGTTTGTGGTCAAATCATCAGAGACCACATATTTATAGCTGTGATATGTTACCCAGGCTCATGTCCCATACAATGAAGTATTGAAGTGTATACACACTCAACGGCCAGCACAGGCATACTTCATACTTAAAAAATTAACATGATTTTTCAATTTCTAGCTGAGTTGACAATGTATATTTTGACTTTTAATGACAAGACAGTCTTAGTAGTTTAGGTCTACTTGTCTCGATTGAAACTTCATTGTCTAATTGTGTTCAGATGCACTGTTGACTGTTCTTGTTTGTTTCTCGAAGATTTGCAGTCTACCTTTACTTTGGTAGCCCATGAGACGGGCTACAGATGGCGAGATCTAGCCAGGAGGTTGGGACTCACAGAAGCTCAGATCCAAGGTGTGGTCAGCAAGCACCAAGGCCGCCTGGTGGAAAGCTGCATGGATGTCCTGGACACCTGGCAGAAGAGACCTGGTCCAAAGGACACCATCCAGCTTCTGAAAAACACCTTATTGGACTGTGGTCTTAAGGCGATTGCAGAAACAATGGGTACGATTGGTTTCATTTATTTCATGTTGTGCACACATTATACCGGTGCAATGGCCAAGTGGGTAGAGTGCTCGCCTTGCATTCGGTAGGTCGTGAGTTCGATCCCCGGCCGAGTCATACCAAAGACTTTAAAAATGGTACATACTGCTTTCTCTGCTTAGCACTCAGCATTTGGGAAAGAGTTAAACACACACCACTACCAGTGGACTTAGCCCCCTGCTAGTGAAAATGGAGATGGGCGCCGCCCTATGCGTCACTTGATGCGGGAAGGCTCTTTAACTTTAACGTGAATGCATAATGAAGTGAAGTTGTTTTAGTTTATTGCAAACTTAACACATTGAATCTGGTATATTTTTGAAAGGAAATCTTTAAGTTAATACCCATGAAAGGAAGGCTACAATCATTAAGATTCCCAGTAAAAAGATGTCAAAGTAAACCCTGAGCATGTTAAACTTCTGTAGTATATTATGAATGGTCATTTTTCAAAGTTCAACATATTTATGAAATTTAAATCCTCTTTTATCACAGTTGCAACTGAGGAGCGGAAAGTCGAGATCATTAAATACAAAAAGAAGCTATCAGGTAATTTCTAAGTTTTAGGGAACAGTCACGTTTATGCTCAATTACTAGATTTCCAATTGTCGTGTCACTTTGTGACTCAAGTGATAAATTTTCATAAAGTTTTAAACTTGAATTGGGTTGAATAATATTAAGTAAAATACAGGCAGTGATCCATATGACATTCACATGACAAAATCATTGTCCCAATTTCTCTAAACTTACAGACCAAGAAAAAACTATTCTTCTTTTAACTTCCCAAAACCCACAAATTTTGGAAAAGGTGGGACATTACGTCTTCCATGGTTTACAGAAGAGAAGTCAAACCCTTCAGACATATAGTTTTAGACATAGTTATAGTTCTAGACAGCTACCTTTATCATGTAGACTTAAGTTATTCTATACTCTATTTCATTGTTCTTTTATGTTTTGTAATTTGCAATTAGCCTCCGGGCACGAATTTGCAATAAACTTTTCATTGTCACTGATTTTGTCTATAGGTGCCTTCTACACCATTGCTGAGGACACAGGTCCTGACAAGTGGAAAGACCTTGCCAGGAAACTTGGTCTGAAACCTGCTCAGATTGACGGCATCGAGACCAGACATCCCCGTGAGGTTAAGGAGTGCTGCATGGATGTGCTGGAAACATGGCGGCTGAGGGAGGGGGGCGCTGCTACAGTTCAGGCTCTACAACAGGCTCTGAGGGAGGCAGACCTCACCGCTTTGGCAGATGATATAGATATGTCTCCTGCCCAATGAGATAATGCTACTAGGTCAATTTTGTCATGTTGGTGTGCCTCATGGTATTCATATTTCACATATTTGACGTGTACAAGTATTGCTATGTATAAAATGGCATGCACTCCTTTCAAGTAATGTATAGTTTATATTTTTACCAGAGAGTTGTAACTATTACATGTATCTGATACTATTTGTTTCCACTGTAAAACCAATAAAACCATTACAGAACAAATCAAACTTATGTCTGCTTCTCACTCAATTGTTTTCATCAAGAATGCATAGAAGTACCACTACTCATCTAAAGTGATTTGCCAGCATTAAATGTTATTTGTGTGGATCCTGAGCCAGTCTCTCAGCCAACAGTTTGTTTTTCTCCCTCTCCACCTCCATCTTCCACTGCCTCCAAAATGTCCACATCAGTCTCCCATGATCCTCTGGTCTCAGCCCACAGTAGTCGTCATACTTGAAGATTTCGCGCAGGGCGGCCGGAACCTGTAGATTCCGTGCGTGAATGTTGGTATTTGCCTCTCCCAACATCTCTTGTTCTAAGTGCTTGCGATGCCAGCTGCTTTTCATGGGGTTCCATGCATTACACTTCATGTCTTGCCTCTCTTGTAGCTGCTGCTTTAGCTTGGACAGGTATTCCTCTTTAATATGAATCTCTCGTTCCTTCTGTTTGTATGCTAGTGAGTCTTTCAAAGTGAACGCAGAGTTTGCAAGCAGTTCTTGTTGTTTTCTGTAGTCTTGCTTCAACGATTGATTCTCCTCTTCCAGCTTCGAGATATAGTGTTGATCCTTCTCCTTGACTTCGCGATGGCTTGCAAGCTTTTCAGTCAGTTGGGAATTTTCTTCTTGCATCTTTGCCAGTTTGTCAAGAATGATGCTGCCTTTTTGGTCAAGTTGGTAAATCTCTTTTTGCTTCTCCGTGTAGTCCGTCTTCACTTTCTGATTCTCCTCTTCAAGTTTTAAGATGTAATGATGATCCCTATCCTTAACATCACGATGGCTTGCCAGCTTTTCATTCAGTTTGGAGTTCTCCTCTTGCATCTTTGCCAGTTTCCCAAGAATGTTGCTGCCTTTATGCTCAAGTTGGTGTATTTGCGCCTGTTGCTTCTTGTAAACTTCCTGCAGTGTTTGATTCTCTTGTTCAAGCTTTGAGATGTACTGTTGATCCCTTACCTTAAATTCAAGGTGACTTGCAAGCTGTTGTTGCAGCTTAGAGTTCTCCTCTTGCATCTTTGTCAGATTAGCCTGAATGATGCTACTTTCTTGCTCAAGATGATGTATTTGCTTCTGCAGTTCCTTGTGGTCTTTCTTCACCTTTTGCCTTTCTTCTTCAAGCTTTGAGATATAATGATGATCTCTTTTCTGCACTTTTTGGTAAATCACCAACCTTTCCGCCAGCTTTGAGTTTTCCTCTTGTACCTTTGCCAGGTTGTCTCGAATGGTGTTGCCTTTATGCTGAAGTAGGTGTATTTGCTCCTGCTGTTTCTTGTAAACCTCCTGTAGGGCTTGCTTTTCGTCTTCGAGCTTTGAGATGTAGTGTTGATCCTTTGCCGTCACTTTGTAATGGCCTGCCAGCTTTTCTTGTAGCATGGCGTTTTCTTGTTTCATTCTCTTCTGGTTGTCACGAAAGACGTCAATTTCGTGTTGATGTTCTTTTTCCATCTTTTCTTTCTCCTTTTCTCCTTTTGTATGGAAAACCCAGGCTGTAAAGAAAAACTGCATTTAAGTCCATCAGTCAAGTTATCTGTACCTTTGTGCAGTTATTGCCTAACTGCACTGTCTTTTAAAGAAATTTTGGAAAGTTGAGACATGAGGTTGTTGCCTATTCTTTCCAAAAGCTTTCTGCGTGTCCAGAACACGAGACACAAAAACCAGGCCTCTTCTGCAGTTCCAAAGAAAGCAGCTAGGAGGCCCATAATCCTCTTCTGCAGTTCCACAGAAAGCAGCTAGGAGGCCCATAATCAAACTAATGTCCTTGGTTTTAATGACATTCACTCCCATCCATGACTTTTCAGTTATGGTAACCACAAACCAAGGACGCTTAGTTATATCAAGGAGCTTCAACTGACATAACGTCCTTAGTCATATATAACGGAAGGCAGAGGTCCAAAGTCTGGTATAGTTTTAAATATTCAACGTTATCATTATGTAATGCATGGGTGAGTGCACATAATCACCATGAATAATTAGGAAATAAAACATAAATGATATTTTTTTCGAAAATACTAGTAATTATTTACTTCAGCTTTATTTAATTATGACAAACATAAAGTAGGCCTTGATAATGCAGACTCCAGTTTCTCATGTTGTACTCTGTCCCTGAATCACAACAACAACATACCAAGGACAACTGCTGGCACCACGGCCATGACGAAGCCCAGCAAGCCCCAACCGCCGTTTGGCTCGCCTGGGATGTTCTCCGCCGCTCCGGGACGGTTCAAATCGTTCTCCCGCATACGTGCCATCTTCGCAAGGCCACTTCCACCACTGGCACCCCAGTAAAAAGGGGGCGTAAGACCGACAGCTGACAAAAGTAAACAAAAGGGCAGACTGTACCACTCTTGCAAACGGGTGAAGTAAAGTTCAAGGTTTAAATTATTTCAGAAAGAGAAGGAACAAAAACGTCAAATTTCAGTCTGAACGGCTGAAGAAGATATTGAACTCAAAGCTAATTGCAACGTTGAAGATCAAGGATTATGTCAAAGGCATACAGCTATGCAATGTATTAGCTCTTCCTCCCTCTTATATGTTTGCGATTCCTCCTCTTTGACCTTTTACCCCTAAACATGGCGTCAAAGTGAAAACTGTTACGCGCCGAAATGATGCATTTGAATGGTATATATAAAATGACATAGTTCAGTCACGGTGCACCAAAACAGGCCATGAAATGTATCCGCGTATTCCCAACAAGTCAGACCATCACACAGTGGACAGTTGATCATATCAAAAAAGGTCTGAAGATGAGATTTGGGGCGTCAAAGTTGACCGTCAAATGCATCAATTTGGCGAGGTTTCCGTGTTGTTTCACGCTCTGCATGGGGGTTTGGAGAAGACCGATTGTCACATCCACTTCCGGGTCATCTCAGATGTGCACACAAATTACATTCGTTGTAACACACATCGACCGCTAGTTATCACTAATAAAGTAATACACAGGAATAAGTACAGCGTTACTGGAATGTTGCCTATTTTTGTCTGGAAAAAAGTTGTCGCTCGGTGTTAGTCTGTAACAGTGTAACGCTAACGCAAACTTGTCTGAAAAAAAAGTTGTCGCTCGGTGTTAGTCTGTAACAGTGTAACGCTAACGCAAACTTGTCTGAAAAAAAAGTTGTCGCTCGGTGTTAGTCTGTAACAGTGTAACGCTAACGCAAACTTGTCTGAAAAAAAAGTTGTCGCTCGGTGTTAGTCTGTAACAGTGTAACGCTAACGCAAACTTGTCTGAAAAAAAAGTTGTCGCTCGGTGTTAGTCTGTAACAGTGTAACGCTAACGCAAACTTGTCTGAAAAAAAAGTTGTCGCTCGGTGTTAGTCTGTAACAGTGTAACGCTAACGCAAACTTGTCTTAAAAAAAAGTTGTCGCTCGGTGTTAGTCTGTAACAGTGTAACGCTAACGCAAACTTGTCTAAAAAAAAAAGTTGTCGCTCGGTGTTAGTCTGTAACAGTGTAACGCAAACTCGCGGCTTTACCGGGACGTCCTGACTACTTGTTCAGGGTCATGTATCATTCCAGTGACACGTTAAAAATCTGCCGTCTTTACTTGTACAGTCTTGTCAAGCAAATGTTTACATGTATGTAGACTTTCTGGCATTGTTCCATCTAAAAATATGTAGTCCAAAGTTGCATTTACCCCTTAACTGCAATTGTCGTGAGCGAAAACGAACTATCCTTTACACACGTACGTTTAGAAATTAATAACCAAACATGTAGGTTTATCGTCTTAGCTATATGTTATACAAATAAACGACGAGTAAAGACGGCAGATTTTTCACGTGTCACTGGAATGATATATAGCCCTGAACAAGAGAATTTCCACCTGTGTCGTAGAAATGACATACTAGTAGCCTGAACATGGCAGATATGTCACCTGACTCATTGGAATGATATAGCCCTCAACAGCAGAATATCCACCTGTGTCATTGAAATGACATAGCCTTAATATGGCACATATGTCACCTGAGTCATTGGAATGATGTAGCCCTGAACAGTAGAATTATTACCTGTCATTGGAATAGCATAGCCTTAAGACGGCAAATATTTCACTTGTGTCATCGGAATGACATAGCCCTGAACAGCAGAATTTCCACCTGTGTCATTGAAATGACATAGCTTTAAGGCGGCTGATATTTCCACCCGTTTCATCGGAATGACATAGCCTTTTTTTCGGCAGAAGTTTCACCTGTGTCATTGAATGACACAGCCTTTTTATCGACAGAAAATTCATCCGTGACATTGGAATCACACAGCCTTTAGTTTAGTCATGAGAAATGACACGGCCTTATGTCGACGGATGTTTCACCTTTTTTCGGCAGGTGTTTTACCTGTGTCAATGGAAGTGTTTTTGGAATTACACAGCCTTTATAAAGTCGACGGATGTTTCACCTGTGTTATTGGAATCACAAAGCCTTTAGTCATGAGAAATCTCACCTGTGTCATTGGAATGACACAGTATTCAGTCGACAGATGTTTCACCTGTGTTATTGGATTTACACTTTAGTCATTAGAAATTTCACCTGTGTCATTGGAATGACACATCCTGCAGTCGACAGAAGTTTCACCCGTGTTATTTGAATCACAATATAGCCTTTAGTCATGAGAAATATCACCTGTGTCATTGGAATGACACAGCGTTCAGTCGACAGGTGTTTCACCTGTGTCATTGGAATCACATCGACTTCAGTCGACAGATGTTTCACCTTTTTTTTCGGCAGACGTTTCACCTGTGTCATTGGAATGATAAAGCCTTCAGTCGACAGATGTTTCACCTGTGTTATTGGAATCACACGGCCTTTAGTCATGAGAAATTTCATCTGTGTCATTGGAATGACACAGACTTTAGTCATGAGAAATTTCACCTGTGTCATTGGAATGACACAGCCTTAAGTCGACAGATGTTTCACCTGTGTTATTGGAAACACACAGCCTTTAGTCATGAGAAATCTCACCTGTGTCATTGGAATGACACAGCCTTATGTCGACAGATGTTTCACCGGTGTTATTGGAATTACAGAGCCTTTAGTCATGAGAAATTTCACCTGCGTCATTGGAATGACACAGCCGTTATTTTCGGCAGAAGTTTCATCCGTGACATTCGAATGACACAGCCTTTTTTTCGGCAGATGTTTTATCTGTGTCATTGGAATGACACAGCCTTCAGTCGACAGAAGTTTCACCCGTGTTATTGGAATTTACACTTTAGTCATGAGAAATATCACCTGTGTCATTGGAATGACACAGCCTTCAGTCGACAGATGTTTCACCTGTGTTATTGGGATCACACGGCCTTTAGTCATGAGAAATTTCATCTGTGTCATTGGAATGACACAGACTTTAGTCATGAGAAATTTCACATGTGTCATTGGAATGACACAGCCTTAAGTCGACAGATGTTTCACCTGTGCTATTGGAAACACACAGCCTTTAGTCATGAGAAATCTCACCTGTGTCATTGGAATGAGACAGCCTTATGTCGACAGATGTTTCACCGGTGTTATTGAAATTACAGAACCTTTAGTCATGAGAAATTTCACCTGTGACATTCGAATGACACAGCCTTTTTTCGGCAGATGTTTTATCTGTGTCATTGGAATGACACAGCCGTTATTTTCGGCAGAAGTTTCATCCGTGACATTGGAATGACACAGCCTTTTTTCGGCAGATGTTTTATCTGTGTCATTGGAATGACACAGCCTTCAGTCGACAGAAGTTTCACCCGTGTTATTGGAATCACAATATAGCCTTTAGTCATGAGAAATATCACCTGTGTCATTGGAATGACACAGCCTTCAGTCGACCGTGATGTTTCACATCTGTCATTGGAATCACATCGACTTCAGTCGACAGATGTTTCACCTTTTTTTTCGGCAGACGTTTCACCCGTATCATTGGAATGATACAGCCTTCAGTCGACAGAAGTTTCACCTGTGTTATTAGAATGACACAGCCTTCAGTCGACAGACATTTCACCCGTGTTATTGGAATCACAATATAGCCGAAAATTCCAATGACACATCCGTAATTTTCGGCAGAAGTTTCATCAGTGACATTGGAATGACACAGCCTTTTTTCGGCAAATGTTTTACCTGTGTCATTGGAATCACACAGCCTTTAGTCATGAGAAATTTCACCTGTGTGTCATGGAAGGACACAGCCCTCAGTCAACAGATGTTTCACCTGCGTCATTGGAATGACACAGCCTTCAGTCGACCGTGATGTTTCACCTGTGTCATTGGAATCACATCGACTTCAGTCGACAGATGTTTCACCTTTTTTTTCGGCAGACGTTTCACCCGTATCATTGGAATGATACAGCCCTCAGTCAACAGATGTTTCACCTGTGTCATTGGAATCACATAGCCTTCAGTCGACAGATGTTTCACCTTTTTTTGGCAGATGTCGACATAAGTTTCACCTGTGTCATTTGAATGACACATCATTTTTCGTCAGAAGTTTCCCCTGTGCCATGGAAATAACACGATCTTTTTTCGGCAGAGGTTTCACCTGTGTTATCGGAATGACACAGCCTTAAGTCGACAGAAGTTTTATCTGTGTCGTTTGAATGTCGTAGTGATCCTTATCTGTCAATATTATATACATTATAGCTCATGTTGCGCAGGCTATTTCCAAAGGTATGTGCGTAACCTGCATGGTTATGCAGGTTACGCACATATACACTATATAGGTCGAACTTATAGACTATATAGGTCGAACTCCTCCCGTTAGTGTTAGACTTACGGTTGGGGGTTAGGGTTAGTTTAGTTTTAGTGGCCAAGGAGGTTACATGAATGAACTCTATTACACTAACAATTGTACATGGTACAATGTATGGCAGCGTGAACAATACAATACAAACAAGTCTATGTATACTAAGAGACTACTTAACTACAGGAATATGAACGTAAACGGCGTATGACATGATGTGCGTTAGGCGTTGGTATCTGTTATAATACTTTCTCTCTATTATGCACTACATATCAGTACATATATATTGGCCTTAAAGTACGTAGATATAGAGTCGGGGCATGACATAAGTAGATTGAAAATGTCTATGTTTGTCTTTGGGAGAGGTTTACCAGCTTTACTTGTGATCAATTTCATTAATTTTTGTCTATCTAAAGTATATGCAGGACAGGTCATTATGAAATGCAATTCGTTTTCAACGCCTTTATGACACGAGGGACACAGTCTCTAATTCGGGCTGGTGTGTTACAGTGGCGACCTTTTCCATTGTAAAGAGTGGGCACTAATCCTAAGTTTTGTTATGCTGTTTCTGAATTATTTGTTTTAAATTGATAAAAGATAGTTCAAACAGAATTGGGTTTTAATTTTGCAGTAGGTATCGAGTTTGGTAAGACTTTTAATTTCTTGTCTCCAGCAAGAGAGAAACGTGTTTTGTAGACGATCTTTTAATTAAGATATGTCCAAACTGGTTGGTATTAACGGAAGGATTTAACCATATATTTTGAAATCCGTGCCTACAAATCATGTCCTGAACATGGACAGCCCAGTCTTGTTGTAGTTCAACGGAACAGGTTATATAAGCTTTCATAACGATCCTGTCGTTCGGTAAACTACTTCGGTAGGCGAAGCCAATATTTTATTAACTTAATGTGTTTGTGAATCGAGGTATAATGGGAATACTCCAAGTTCACCCCTGACGGTGGCGTTAACGGAGCTTCTGGGCACGCCAAGTGCTATTTCACAATTTAAAAGTACGAACTCCAGATCGGGGATTTCATCCTGGATATTGTTGGTTGTTTGATTGTTATGTTCATGCAAGGACGTTACACACAACGTCCTTGGTCCATGTCTTTTGATATGCGATATAAGATATTTAGTTTGTCACTGTATTTTTTTAATCGTACCACCCCATGTCTCAGGTATATAGGAAACTCCCAAGTAGTATCAGAGTCATGTATTTGACAGGATCATGTATTTGGTTTCACCCCGGTACACGTACGCGATACGTAAGGTTAGAGGTGTGACCCGGAAACAAATGGGAAACCGGGCGCCACGAAACCCCCATGCGGTTGGTATAATTGGCCAAAAAACATGGCGGAAACCTCGGAAAATCTGAGAAAGGCCTAACTTTGACGTTCTGAACGTTGTTTCTTGTTTAAGGCACAGTCAATTCGTGAACGCCTGGCGGTGGTCTGACTTGTTGGGAATACGGGGATACATTTCATGGCCTGTTTTGGTGCACCGTGACTGAACTATGTCATTTTATATATACCATTCAAATGCATCATTTCGGCGCGTAACAAAACGAAGAAACGGACTCAGAAACGATAAAAATGATGAAATCGGCTCATATTTAGACCTTTCCCGAGCCTTGCAAAGATGACCCGTATGCGGGAGAACGATCTGAACCGTCCTGGGGCGGCGGGGAACATCCCAGGCGAGCCAGACGGCTGGAGCTGGCTGCTGGGCTTCGTCATACCGGCCGTGGTGCCTCCACTTGTCGGTACGTACGATATAGGTCAAAGTCTTGAAGCTTGAAGCAAGGGTGGTGGATTTTGCAACTCTGGCAAGAATGAGGGATGATCTGGGAGACAACATGAAGTTCAGAATGATGTAACGTTACTAAAATTATAGCATTTCAAAACTACCTGCTCTCCTTGGGGCTCTAAATTCGCATGAAAACGTAGTGGCGAAACTTAAGTTCAAGCTTATAGTTTTGTAGGGGCTTGTAAATGACTAACTCTAAATCTCCTTCTACAGCTTGGATTGTCTACAGAACTGATGAAAAGGAGAAGGAAAAGTTGGAGAAAGAACACCAACATGAAACCTTACGAGCAAAGATACAGATGGACCATCTAGAGCAAGAGAGTGGCACCGTACGGGACAAGCTGAAAAACATGCAAGAGGAAAACTCCAAGCTGCGCGAAAAGCTGGCAAGCCACCACGTGGTGAAGGAGAGAGATCAACACTACATCTCAAAACTGGAAGAAGAGAATCAAACACTGAAGCAAGACTACAAGAGACAGCAGGAGCAAATATACCAGCTTGCAAGAAGGCTGAGCGACGTGTACGTAGATACAAGTGTTTCCAAGGAGCCAGAAAGTCCCAAGATGGCCACAGGACCCTTTGGTTTCACTTTGAAGGAGTCACTAGCGTACAAACAGAAGGAACGAGAGATCCGTGCAAAGGAGGAGTACCTTACCAAGCTGGAGAATCAGCTACGACAGAGGCAGAACATGAAGTGTAGTTACTGGAACCCCATGAAAAGCAGCTGGCATCGCGAGCACTTAGAGCGAGAGATGTTGGGAGAGGCGGACACCAACGTTCACGCTCGAAGTCTTCGTGTTCCGGTTGCCCTGCGCGAAATCTTCAAGTACGACGACTACTGTGCGCCGAGACCAGAGGATCATGGGAGACTGATGTGGACATTTTGGAGGCAGTGGAAGATGGAGGTGGAGAGGGAGAAAAACAAACTGTTGGCTGAGAGATTGGCTCAGGATCCACGCAAAAATTAACCAAAACAGACGCTGGATTTAGCAAACATCCAGAATAGTCTTACAGGCACACATTCTTTAGGCAAAATCAGTCTTAAACAATTTTTGAAACATTGTTCAATTGTAATGTCAAAGGGACATTGTGTAGGTTCATAAATGAAATCTTAATTCCATGCACCTGTTGCATAGTTTCACCCATGCATCAATTTTTGTATAATTATAGCAAAGACAATAGAGAGGTTTGTTCAAGGTGTAGGGAAAGAACACTTCTGTGATAAAATTCCGTGATACAATTTTCCCTTATATTAAATTAACGTTTTTGTGTATTCCTAGGGTCTTTTCCTGCAAACACCCAAATAGTACATGTAAGGACGGTAGAAGTAAAAGTTGCAGTTGAACTGATGACTTTTCAGTAATTGTCTCAAAGAAAAAATATGCATTATGAAAGGGAAATCTCTGCATGAAAAGAAAAGACCACACTATCAATGACTGCTGCTAGGGAGGGCTACATGTAGGTGCAAAAATGTGTATGGTATATTGTGTATAGAAGTCCGTGTGAATTATTACATTGTCACATGTTGTAAGACTTGGGGTGAAAATTAAAATTCTTGGCAAACAAGAGATTTTTGTGTACTTTTGCATGACATTGTGTCTTTGATTCTTTGCCATACATCAGTTACAATCATTGAGCAACATTGCTAGTCTATGGTACCAACGTATAGCTTACAAACGTTGTACCACAGTATGTAAAAATGACTCAAACACATTTCATGTACTATTTTCTTCTCAGGTCACAACAATTCGGATTCGCCTCTGCATCTTTTTTCTGATATGCAAAAAAAAAAGATTAAGGTTCTAAATCAACTCAAAAATGCTCATATTTTGCACTCATCTTGCTAGCTGCTACAGGTTTTCCATCTATCAATGTGGTGGTTTGATTAAAAGTTCAAAATTCATTATTTAGATAATAACTCAGCCTTTTGTGTTGACTTCATGGCTCCAATCGTAGCATTTGGAGCTAGGATAGAATGCCTCGACCTGTTTTTATTTTTTTGCCCTGTCACTTCTTATATTTTATGAAAAAAATCTAAGAATCAATAAATTAAATTGGTGTGGCCTCAACTATTTCTTCACTGCCTCAAATTTCACTGGACCACTCCTTCACACTATACTTACTTCTTATTGGTTAACCTTTGACCTGGGAAACAAGTGGTTGGACAGGTGGTGTAATTAATTTAACCAGAACTACTAGCTGCACAAAGATGACAGGTATGGAAGAGGACAACTTGAACGCACAGCACACAGTAGACAAGATCTCTGCTGAGATGTATAACTGGGGTGGACTGCTGGTTTTCCTCATGCCAGCCCTGATTGTATTCTTTCTTTTTGGTAGGTACATGTATGTACACGTGTTTTAACCAGTAGTACCAGGAGGGTAGTTTAAATAGTAATATAGAATGCTAAGATAAATGTGTAAATGACATGACAATTCAGAAAACTCTGATTCTACATGCACTACAAAGAACTAAATAGACCACTATTATGATTATCATTATGTACATAATGTACCTTTGCTGCATCAGGCTTTCTCAATCAGTTATGATTATGTATAGGAACTTCATGTCTGCTAGACTAATTTTCGCTGTTTTTGTTGAATATCAATGGACTTCTCATTCAGTGTTTATTGGGAGCATATGGTATGAAAAAAAAGGCATGATCACTGGTAGTAGTAGTACTTAAGAAAACTGTTTATCAAGCAAATGGATAGATTTTAAATACAGTACAGTGAGTTGATGTTACGTTTTCAAAATCAATCCAGTTGCTTGAGTAACAGTTTTCTTGTGTATCTCATTTTCTTGGTTGTATAACCTTCGTCAACAATCACCACAGTAACAACTCTTTTGCACAGATACATTATTTAAGTAAAAATAAAATTTGTACTTTGTATGTGAGCATACAGCACGTTGTATAATAAGAGTTTTTTCACATAGTTGCATTTTGAACTGTTCATGTATGTTTGCCTTTCATGATGAATAATCTAATAAATAATTTTCCTTTGTTGGCCTATGAGGTTCCCACGCCTGGTGGCATTAGTGTATAATGTGAGAAGGCAGCTATTGTGATTGTGAGAACACATGTAACTTGTACCCCAACCTTGTTGCAATTTTATTTACTTCATTCCACTTCATACAATACCCAGATTATGCTTCAATGACTTTGTTGACCTCTGACCTCTTCTGCTTGTTTTAACTTATTTTATGTCTACCAACTGTGAAGTTTTTTGCTGTTTTTAGTTCATTTAATTGTATTGTAGCCAACTCCAGGAAGGATAGGGTGAAATATTGTACCAATATGTAACAATAATGCAGGTATTAGAAAAACAATCCTGGCTGTGAATTATAACGATGATGCATCTTCCCTCTCCACAGCATCCTTCATTCACGAGACATCGAAAAATGAGAGGAAAAAGGCAAAGCAGAAGCATGAAGATGATTCAGAAGCCTTAAGGGCCAAGGCTGATTGCCATGAACAATGCTGCAACATCAGTTGTGAAGATTTAGAAACAATGAATCCAGAAGACTTTGAGTTGGGAGAAAAGCCGACAAGTCTCCCTAAAATTGAGAAAGATCTCGAGTATATCACATATCATGAAGAAGCAAATCACACACTGAAGGAAGACTACCAGCAGCTGAAACATAAAGGTCAACACACTTCCTGGTAAACTAGCAGGAATGCAACTGGAAAAGTTCAAGCTGGTTAGCAGGGGAAGTCAGAACAAACTGCAGCAGAGAAGTTATAGTTACGTGTCTCAGCTGAAAGACGAGATTCAAACACTGAGGGAAGACGAGACAACTGAGACGAGAGCGGAGCATGGTTTTTGAGCTGGCAAGTCCGGAACAACAAGAAAACTTTGAGCTCAAAGACAAATTGGCTAGTACTCTTATGTACTACAAAGAGTACAGTAAAGTACTACATTTCCAAAGCTCCAATTCATAATGTACAGAAGTGAGTTTTCTCCTTGCATGTTGGACTACTGTCGGTTTAGTTACATTTGTACTTGTTTACTGTGAATGGATCTGTGCCTTCAAAGGAAAAAATGTACAAAATTGTTTCTTGTCACGAGAAGATTTCTTTATTTCCTGTTTATGCAACAGAAAATAAGCTGAAAATGTTTGGAATAATCATGATCTAATAGATATGAAGAATAGATCAGTATACATGTATGTGCTTGCCTTTAAATTTGTGGGACTCCTTTAGTAGAGGCAAAACCATGATATGTAATTAACATGTTTCCCTGCCTTACAGCTATACTATGTACCATATAAAGCATTCATCTTACATGTATTTTTATATAGCTATAGGTGAAGTTACTGTTTTTACAAAGCCTTCCTCTCTGGCAAGTTTAGTAGTTACAATCATCCATACCAAGCCTTTTAGGCTGTATCTTTTAGTCTTTTTACACTCTCTTGTTTAGGCTATTCAATCTAAATGGTGGAAAGGAGGATACATATCTTTCAAAAACAAAAGTTAGGGTTATGAGAGCATTTTGATACATAAAGCATCCACAACACTGCAATAGAATGAGAGTACATGTGGATGTCTTGTAAAACAAATAAACTGGACTCAAGGCCTTCAGTGCAAAACTAGACTAGTGGTGTCAACACTATCCGTCTATACTAGACTTGTGTTGCTAGCTGCCCAGTTCTAGCTCTTCAAGTTCCTTTAGTAAGGCAGCTTCTCCCTTTATCTTCTCAAGCTGAAACATACGTGGGAGACATGTTAGAGTATAAGCATCATACCCATTGACTATAGAAGCTCAGCACCTTTTCTAACTGCTTTGAAATTCTTATTATGAAGCCAACAAATGACCCTAAAGGTAAGAGAATTTTACTTAAGTCTAAAGCTGTGTTTTAGATTATAAAATTTTAATCCTGATGATAGTAAAGAAAAAATGTTATAAGAAAACATTTACCTGGTTTGATTCCAGCTTCTTCCCAGACTTTTGTTGCTCCTTAAGTTGCTCTATTTGTCTCAGTTTCTGTCCAGAAAAAAATCAGCAAAAGCAGGATAAATACAGTATTACTAACAGTCACAAGAATGTAGACCCCAGGCTTAATTTCAACCCACAACCAGTGTATGCTGCCCTAGCTCCCCAGACTCCACGGGCTTCAGTGTGCAATACTACTAGTATACTCCTACATTACTTATGACCAGTGTAAGCTGGTATAGTATGGCGCACTGAAGCACAGGGTAAGTGTATGCATTCAACATCTTTTTATGACTCTAACCTCATCCCATCATTTGAGTATTCCATGAATAAACAAAGAAACAAACAAACCTTCTTGAGTCCTTTGATTTTCTTCTCTGAGTCAGCACTAACCACTGTACTGGTGACAGAAGGGGGCGGGGTACCCAGGATGTGTGTGGCCATGGCGAGAGCATCCCTCTGCTCCTGGCTACGAGCATCCTGATAAACAACCAAGCAAAAAATATCTAGTCTCTGACATGAAAACAAATAACGTAATGCCAGATGTCCCATGTTTTAGGAGAGCCACACCTGAAGCACATTAAACATTCCACCACACACTTAAAAAAGAGAAGAGGTCCACCCTGGTGTGAGTGGTTCAAACCGTACAGTCCAGTCTAGCTTTCACAGATTGCGTACTGTACTGTACTGTACTGTACTGTACTATACTATACTGTACTGTACTGTACTGTCTCCATACCATTGGTGCTTGTTGCTGCTGTTGTTGTTTTGCTTTCTTTGCTTCTCTCTTCTTCTTGTTCTTCAGAGCTGCCTTGGAAAGGTTTTCTGTAACAAAGAGACAAGTACAAGATCAGTTGAAGCTTTTACATCAGTAACTTGCATACAAGAATGTAGTAAGTTTTTAACTATATGCTGGTTATAAAACATGTAGGGGAAATCTGTTACCATCTTTGTTCTCCATTCGTTCGTTCTGTGGCAGCTCCTCTTCATGCTACAGAGAACAATAAAATCTTTAAATTCAGGAACACATTACAGGGAAGATATAGAGTGAAACGAATACAGTCTAGCTTCAACTAAAAGTTCTAACCCCTGCCAGGTCCCAGGCACTTTACAAGTGTGCAGAAATGTAAGGATGAAGTTAAGAGTGTGCAGATACTTACCAGTTTGGTTGGTGAGGTGTGACCGAGGGCTCGTGCACCAGGGGGGCGATACACTGCTGGTTTGGCTACAGGAAGAAAAGCGTTGTCAGCAATGTCAATGCCATTCATTGTTCATGACTGTACATGTATCATGTATCTGTGTGTAAAAGTAGCAATGTGTAGTTTTGCACACCTATGAATGCTTTAACGGGAACAGAGTTACATAAAACTATGAAAATGAGAGATTTCAGACTTCCGGGAAGTATTTGGGGTTTTCATAACCTAAGATCACAGATAGACCTCTGAGAAGTGTTTTTGCATGCTGTTAATAGAGGAAGATTTTAGCAATTAAAATTTATGACGTTAGAAGGGTCTACTATGAATAAAAGTACAATTGCAGTCATTTGCAGATGTACAGTACATTTTCAAAACTTTAGAAAATCGAGTACATTTTTTTAAAACTTGATCTCGAAGTTCTCACCTTCTTGTTGCTGAGCCGCTGCCTTGGCCGGTTGGTAGGACAGCCGTGTCTCGGGGAACACACCTGGCTGATACGTCTGCCAGGCAACCTCCCACAGCTCATCATTCATCCCCAGCCCCTTCTCATCCAGCTGGTGCCCGGTGTAGTGCCAGATCTTATAGCTGGGAGGGGGTGGTGATAGTGAAAGGAACAGCTTATTAACATAAACTGAACTTTCTGCGAATTAGTAGTAATTTTGTAAAAATTAAAGAATTCTAAAGCTTAGATATTATACATACCTCGAGAACAAATATGCCTCTTATGCAATTGTGGACTATTAATTGTTCCCTTATGAACTACATTTTGACAACTGGATGGGCGGATGGGATATTCCATTTAAAACAGGGATGGGTAAGGGTCGGAATTTTCTCCTCTCCGGATCCTTGGGTTAATCTTCCTTCCTACAATTTGATTTGAAGAAAGGTTGACCAACAGAACTAAGTACATGTTTTCCCATATCATAATTCTTATGCTCCCTTCATTTTCTTGAACTACCGTAGATCTTGAAACTTTCGCAGTGGCTCACGGTTAGTCAAAACCAGCCCTTATGTAATATAGAATGGTTCCATTTTAAACTAAAAAAAAGATAAGCCCTTACCCATTGCCGACCCTTAGTCTGGGAGATGTGGTGGCTGTGACAAAGTGGACGCCATCCGGGGACCAGGCAAAGTAGGTGGTGTCAGGAGCCTGCACCAAGGCTATCTTCTGGAGATTTCTTCTGTCCCAGACTTCCTATAGACCAAAACAAACACATTCTGGATCACTCAAATGGCTAGTCAACAGAAATGATCTGATTCACTTTATGAAGCTGCCTTGTGATTCAAGGAAGGGTTCTAGGAAAGGCATCTGTATAATTCTATTACTTGTTTTTGATTGCCAAATTCATCACAATACACTTTCTAACTTTCTTGCTAAAACTTCACTTTTTGAAGGATTACCATTCTTGAGCTGCATTCCTGGTGTGTTTGAAGGGCTAGTACAATGTAGAAGCCTAAGGTCAATACTTACTATGTTGCCTCGAAGGTTGCCAAAGCCAGCAAGGGCAAGGAGTAGCACGGTTAAAGAAATGACAAACAGTACACAAGAAACATCATACACCTCTTAAACATGAAGTGTTGCTCAATGCAAAGCCAAATGAGCACTTCTACTACAAATTCTAGGCACTGAGCTAGGCGGTACAACAGATATATGACTATAGCAGTGTTTCTGCCAGGAGACGGCCGAAGGCCGTCCCAACTGGAGCGCCGAAGGCCAAAATACCAAAAAAATACGCATAGAAATACGCACAGAAATATATATTTACCCGAAAGATTCTTGAAACTATATATTTCTTCACTAGAATATCGATGTGTGGTTGTGGAAAATAGCATTTTAGCGCTTATATCCTAACAAAGAAAAGTTGTTTACACGCGCGTCGCCTCGCTCAATCTTACCGCTGGCGCTGCAGCGGCCGACGCAACAACCAATCAGAGACGCAAAATGTGGACATGTGACGCAGGATTTGCAGCTAGCTGAGCAGGCCGTGCGCGGTGCATGAGACACATTTTTGTGTCGTACTGCAAGAGATAAATGCCTGAAAATAAACTTTTCTTATGTTTGAAAATATATCTAACAAGTTTATCTTTGAATAGCCGAGTGAAAATCAAACATATCGATGTCTGGTCCTTCGGTCCTACAACTATAGTCATTATACCATCGGTCCTATGACTATAGTCATTATACCAATAGGTTGGTGGTGAATATTACTTAAAAAGTGCTGTCAAATCACAACCAAACACATCCTGAAAGGATATTGTTGCCCTGTGGGTTGTAAGAGCACAGGTTCCTGGGTCCTGTACCGAAGTCAAACACAGGCTCACACTTCAGGTTGAAGATAGTGGCCTTGGCAGGCATGACTGTGGTAAACCTGGTTAAGGAACTCTCTCAGAATGGAAACAAGGATAGTATAGGTGAAAAGCAGGACCAATACAAAACATAAGCTACAAACAAAGTTTTGCCTTATGCAAAAATTAAAGGATACATCCATATACCACACAGAACTCTGTTGAGTCAGGACTCCAGTCAGTAGAGTAGATGGGGCCATTCTTAGCTGAAAATGATAAAAATAGATGTCACACGTTAGCTTCATGTCAATCACCCAGTTCATAGAAATATAAGAACATACAGTCCACACAGTTTCACATACTCATGCCACTTTGTTGACAACATGCAATGATAAAGATCAACTTCAAATATAAAATGTTAGTTTCACTTAACCTCAACTATGCTTTCACACACAGACACACAAACCCAAGACAATATTTGATACAAAACACCAAAATAAGGGGGAGTTTCAATCTAACACTCACACAGCTATACTATATTACTGTACTACATGTGTACTGCAAGACAATTATTTGTATTAAACACCATAATTAAGGATAGTTTGAGTGTGACACTCACACAGCTGTACTATACTGCTGACTCCATCCACCCCGATGTAGTGCAGGTTCTGTTCTCCATAGTAAGACTGTCCTGTCTGGTCTACCTCTGTGGCACACAGAACCAGCAGTCCAGTTCCTACAGGTACGTACAATACAGAGGGAATACACAGAAGTGCATGAACATGATGAAATGATACGGTAAATGCATTTGCTATGGTTTTATTTCACGGTATGTGGAAAATGGAAGTTTTTGCAATGTTTGAAGTTCACGGTGGCTGTGTAAGTAATCTTTTGGAAAATAACTTTGTTTTCTGTGTACTATCATGTAATCTATGTTCTATATGTACTGTATCAATCCTATAATAAGTATAAAATAGTGTAGTGGCTAGTCTTAAGTTGTATAGAACTTAGCAATGTTATAGGATTTTGCAATGGTGTAGATATTAGTCTTGATATTTGGTACTGCTCAAAAACTTGCCATGACAATAACTGCTCAACAGACATGCTTTGCTACATGAACAGCTGAGTATTTTACCTTTCTTGTTCCACCTGATATCTGCTTTGTCTGCCTTAAAGAAGCTCTTATTGGCCAGGGGTGTGGCAAAGTCTGGGCACTTGAACACACGGACAAAGGAAGGACCTCCCTAGAAAAATAAAATAACATTGTTCTACCCCATTAGTTCTACATTAGCAATTATAAGCAGCACATCTTACCATTAGAATTTGTTCAACTTGTCATCACAAAATGTCAATATGAATTATGATGTATGTGCTGATGATCACAGAAGCTACTGAGGTTTTAAACAGCTGTATCACAACTACAGTTTCTTTATTTCTCATTTTACAACAGTTGAACATCTCATAACTAAGGGTTACATTGTACTTATATTTCAGCAATACTTGCAATGTATAGTCTCAAAACTAAAAGCTGTTTCTACCTTCTGGCCAGGCACATACACGGCTATCTTGTGAGGGGGAGGGCCTGGGGACAGCCTGTAGCCTGCCACCTTCTGGACGTCTAGTTTCCGGGCTATGTGACCTAGAGTAGTCACAAACACAGATGAGTTTTACATGGAAAAGATATCAAATTTGATAACACAGTCTATATACATATGTTGTACATTGATGTTGGAACATTCTATTTTACAGTATATGACTTCTTGCCATCATTTAGCTGGTGTGTTACGCTGAAGGGGGTTATACTGGCTATACAGACACAGATATAGATACAGATTTAACCTGAAAGACAAGGATTTCAATGAAAGTAGAAGTTGCAATATTTTAAAGAAAGGTCCTTACTGAAGTCTCCATTCTCAAACAGGTGGATCTCGTTCACTGCATGTGCACACAGAGCCTCATCATCTGTCCACTGGGGCTCCCTATGGGGGGAAAGTAAAGTGGTGAAAATCAACCTTCAGGAAGTGTTGAACATCAATCTCCAAATCTAGCCTGGGTGCCAGACTCTTTCCAGGGCCTACACGGGTCAGTTTGAAGGCTCCGGGGCTAACACCAGCCTGGGTACCATCCAGATTTTGTCTCTGCAATACTCAAAAAATTTTGAACGTTGCGGAGCCAAAATCCGGATGGTACCCAGGCTAGGCCAACACTGCCCTGAAGGAAATTATACCACACCCCCTTCAATTAGGCCCCACATGCTGGCTTATAGTTTTAGGCCTAGCATGCTATGGGTCTTGCATTCAGGCTAGGCAAAATCAAGCATGAACCAAAGGCAAAACAAGACTTTACCAAATGTGTAACTTGGTGGTAAATTCGAATGAGTAATGAGTTATGAGGAGACTTACCAGTCTGTCTGTCTCTTGTGGACAAAACTCTTGGCCTTCTGTCCTGTCTTCATGTCCCACAGGTGCAGGTTGGGGTACGGAGGACCTTTACCTGGAAGGTTGGTGAGGTTATGGTTCAACTCATTGTTAATTTAATATAACAAAGGTAATTCATATTTTACAGGGCGCCTAATGCAAATGTCATTCTGCCTGTCAAATTTAATCCTGCCCTGTCTGGACACTCTCCAAGCAGAGGGTTAGGCTTATTTTTGACCTGTTATAGGCATTTTTATTAGTCTTTCTTGTAGTCCTTGTCTTGTACTGGTGTCTTTTTCTACACTTTGGGTAGCAAATGGTAACTACCTGGCAAATGGATACTGCCTGGCCAATATAATACATGTACTGTCTTTGCAGCCACTGAAAGATAGGCTTGGAGATAGCCATCTAAAACTATACATCACACAGTACCCAGAAGTAATAACGGAACTTACCTACTATCATGAAAGTTCATTTAAAGTTCATCTGGTCCAACACAAAAAATTCTCTCACCTAGAGCTTTCGACCAGTCAATCTGGTCTTCCTCAGTAGACTGACCCAGTGTTGACGTCACACTTCAAAGAAGCCAAGTGACAAGCTTCACTGGGTCTGTCTACTGAGGAAGACCAGAGTGACTGGTCAAAAGCTCTAGAGAGAATTTTTTTGTGCTGGACCAAAAGTTTTAAATTTAAACGGTACTTACCTACGATGACCTCCCAGGTAGCCATGTAGGTGCTGAGGGGTGAGAACAGGATACCCACGACCCGGGGATGCTCTTCCATCTGGTGCACAACCTCCCCACTGGGCAGTCGAACCACAGTCACCCTGCAGGAGAACAACACAAAACCAAGTGAGAAATTCCCTGTGTGTCGTATTTGTGTACATGTCAGAATGGAGCTACAGTTGTACGCTAATTGTGGATCCTAATAAATTCAAAGTAAACCAGCACAAACTTGAACCAAGTGAAACCCAGCACCAAGAGACCATGACTAATGACATTTATAGATGCTAAAGCTAGGACAATGTTACAATATGTAAAAAAGTGCTGATTCAATCAAAGCTCTCTTGAATTTGAAATCGTTCCACAACCATCCCATTTTTTTATCATCCTCCATTGATGTCCCCAAACAACTCCTACAAGTACAAGTTTGTGTCATCTAGAGGGATGTTGGAATTTGCAAGCAAATGTAGAATATTCCTCTTCCCATTCTCTATGGCAAACATTGTTTCCTGTCATCATAGACATGAAACTGCACAAATTGATGAGAAAGACCATAACTTACTGTTGTCCGTTGCACCAAGCAAACAAACTGCCATCTGGACTGAAGGCCATGACTTTACAGGCACGACTGTCATCCCTGAAATATGGAAATCAAATTAAATCAAAATTCTTATGAGGATGACAAAAGAAGAATAAAAAACGGACTGACTGATACATATCACATTGTTGCTATCAGTTGGACCGTGAATGTCATAGATTGTTTGACTGTTATAATAATATAAGTACTCTGAACAATGTTATCACTATAACATCAGTCAACATCAGCTTCAATATTTTAGAGTATTCAGACTTTGAAAGTATTTATGATGAATGGATATTGCAGGGACAAATAATTTGTACCTTCTGAATGCCTGGTTGACTCTGAGTGCAGGAGGCCCCTCCAGTAGGGACACCCCCTGGGTACCTCGTACTGTAGAACAATCATTCAAATCTCATGTCAGACTCAGAGTAAGGGACAACATATCACACATGTGACATAGGGGGAAAATATATGTAGAACAATAGATAAAGTTGTTTAGTCATTTCAAACTGGATTATGAAAGTTTAATGTGTAGACGTTTCAGCTAGTATCCACTAGCTTTCATCAGTACAAAGTGAGGAAATTTCCGGTACAAGTTCTAAAACTTAGAACTTGTACCGGAAATTTCCTCACTTTGTACTGATGAAAGCTAGTGGATACTAGCTGAAACGTCTACACATTAAACTTTCATAATCCAGTTTGAAATGACTAAACAACTTTATCTATTTATCTTATTCCTGGATGAGTAACCTTCACCAACGTATATGTAGAACAATTTTATAGGTATGTAGGGTAGGGTATGTTGGCAGGTAAGATACATGCAGTAGCCTTGACAGTAGTAGAGTCATCAGTCAGGTGGGATGTTTGTCCAGTTTGGACCGCTCCTAATCTGTCTCTGTACTTGTATGATATGACATAGAGGTAGCACGTCGGTAGAATGTACTGTGCCTCTGTGAAACCCGGATGTTTCACAGTTTTCGTTGGGTGCTTGTTCAACGTTGCATTGAAACTTTGCCCGTGCCAGACGATATCTTTTTTGACACAACATTTGAAAACGATAGGGTGTCATCATTAAATTAAGCAAACACGACCTTAAATGAAGAAAGGTCCCATTCCACTCTGTGCAGAGCATTGGGGTGGCGCCCATCTCCATTTCCATAGCCCTTGGGCCACACAGTTGTGCAAGCACTACAGCAAGGGGCTAGCTCGCTGGTAGTATTGTGTGTTGACCTTCCCATACTCTTTCTCATAGATGAGTGCTAAGCAGAGAAAGCAGTATGTACCATTTTAAAAGTCTTTGGTATGACCTGGCCGGGGTTTGAACTCACGACCTCCCGGTTACAAAGCGAGCTGATTGAGCTACTAAACGATACATCCTGTAAATAAAATGACATATGTTCCATATTTCGTGCTGCCACAGTACGTTCTGCTGATGTGCTAGCAAAGTGGCATGGCAGATGGATAGATGGATGGAGAAAGAGCGAGGGAGAGAAAGAAAGATGGCAGTCTTTATAATGCATCATAATTCAGGTAAAAACACATATCTAACCATGCAACAAATAGAACTATGACAGATATGTGTCAACGATATCCATCCATGACCCATTCTCTCGTTCCTTCATTCCTTGCACAATCAGCTGTCAAAAATAATAAATTGCTACATAAAAAGCCGGTCTAAAATGTCTCATATTTCAGCATAATTACTGGCTACATGGAAAACAGGTAATGATACAAAAACTTAGTATTCTTTTCCATCAATTGACACCACTGTCGTTGTAATATTTTTATGTTTATGACTAAAATTCGAGAACAGATTTTGGAAAATTTCTTACACGCCAAACTCGGGATGGGCGCCGCCATGTTGGTACCGCACAGCCTGACGGGAAGACTTTAAAACGCCACGAACTTCCGGTGCCAGCACCTTTCACTCAATATATCCTTCCACGAAAACAGCCAACATAGTCAAAGATTTGGCGACCAAACGTCACATTTCAAGCTAAAAGAAACTTTCTATAAATATCAAATGCATCAATTAATAAATTTCATAAGATTTAGTTGTATGTTTTGAGTACTTTCGCGAATTATGATTGGCACTATTTCCTAGCAGTGGAAGCGGACTAATTAAGGGTGTGACGTGGCTTGTTGATTTCCTCTCCAACGTTGCAGCTGAAGACGAAGACGCTGTGAAGAAAGCTTCCCTCACATTTCAGGGATTTGGACGGATATCTTGTTGCCGACCGCTACACCACCACACTGTCACCATGCCCAGCAAACAGAGAATGCGCCTTGCCAACGAGAAGCACTCCAAAAACGTCGACAAGCGAGGAAACGTGGCAAAAACATTGGTAAGTTGGTCTCGATGTGGCAGAGAAGTGTACCTGTGACGTTGCGGCAAGAAAAAATTCGCTTCTTCGTGGTTTCTTCGTTTTCTAAGATTTTCTTTCTTCTTTTGTAGATGCCAAAGGAAGAAAAATCACCCGTGGGACCGTGGCTACTGGCGTTATTCATCTTTGTCGTCTGTGGATCAGGTAAGTTTGTGCCTTCTGGCTTTAGAAGATTGTCTTGAAATCCGTCACGGATGAAACATATGTACGCTTTTCACCGCTGTTACCTCCAAAAAATAACTATTTTCACCTCCCTACCAACTATGTGAACTTAAATCTGAGTGAGAACCAGGTTGATCTAAAATGTGTGAGAGTTTTGGAAAGATCGGTCGCTCTAGGAGGAAAATATTGAAAGATTTCCCCGTTTTTGGCCAAAGCGTAGGAAGCAAGGTGGCCATCTTGGTGTGTGACGTTGCACACTTGTCTGAGGGATGCCCCCACACTTCCGCCTTCCTTCCACAAATCGATATTTCTTGTTCTTCGACTTAAAGACGTTGTAAAACAGGACGGGGGCGATTTTAGTCAGTTCTGGGAAGAGTTAGGGTTGGGGATGACACGTTGAATGTTTATTCAAGCGGAGAAACTGGATGGGTTCAAAGTTCGCTGGATAATTGTCAACGTGGCCGGACTGAGTGACGCCTGGAGGGGACAGACTACTACTCTCCAAGCAGAGGTTTGGGGTTTGGCTTAGTTTTGGCGTGTTTTTAGGCTTTTATCGGGCCTTCTTTTTGGGGGGGGGGGTGATAGGCGTAAAAGAAAAAGGGAAAAAAGAAAGCCGGATTAAAAAACTGAAAACACGACAAAAATTAGCCAAACCCAAACCTCTGCTTGGAAAGTGGACAGACTACTATGGGCAGTGGTTCTATGTTGTCATTGTATGCAAAGTTGTCTGTTTACTAAAACAATACAGAGACAACTTCAGGCTTTCTCACAACACATTTAGACTTGCATAATTTGGTTAGACAATGATTTTGGTTTTGATATCAAGATTTGTCTCAACTTATGTCTCTACTAGCAGTAGGTGTTTTATTGGAAAAAACAAATCCTTTGGGCATTTTGCCAGAAGTTATGCAAGCAATTTGCTAGTGTTTGTGTGTATTGTATTCGCTATGATAAACACTGTGACAAATTGTAGCACATGTTGTTGTTGTGGTCACAGGCCAAACATATCTATTACCTGCACATAAATAAATAGACAAAATTTTCCAGAAATTAAAACCTTTTTGAACTTAATGATTTCATGTAATTTTATGCATTTTACATACAATTAGTAATACAATTTTATGCATTTTACATACAATTAGTAATTATTACCTTAGCACCTCTTCTGTTGATCAAGTTTTGCTCTTTCTTTTCTGTGTGTGTTTGTTTCAGCTGTCTTTGAAATCATTTCCAAAATCCGAATTGGGTAGAAACTGTCATCTTTGTGGCCACCAATAGGTATCTGTTTTGACTGCATGGTTTGATTACATTTCAGTGGATTGTCTTCTCTTGTTTTTTGTTTTACTTTAGGACCTGCTTTTTGGTTATTTTTGTTTACTTTGGAATATTGTCATTTTATAACCATTATGATAATTCATTCAGCAGCAATTTTTAGGGTACAAAACAATAGGGTAGGAGAAACATTCATTCATGCATGGTACAAACAAGCATTGTGTGAAGTTAGGAAATTTATTCAGGTTTTGTACACAAAAACATCCTGCAGTGGAGCTGGAAATAGCACCTTATCTTATCGATGGTTAGACCTTGCTAACATCGACCTCTGCGTGTGTTGCTAAGGGATTGAACTGGTTTGTTAAATTTTTGTTTATGATCTAAATTTTGTTTTTGTTTTTTCTTCAGCTATTTTCCAGATCATCCAAAGCATCAGGCTCGCTTAATGTGTGTCAGCAGGGGGAATTGTGGGAAACAAGATGGCGGGACCAACCATGACTGCAACACTACCGATCCACCGACTACGAACCGAGTAAACCTTCTGGAAATTCGCGCAGGCCACGGAAATATTCCCGGGATTCGCAAAAAAGGACACGCAATCTGGAGTGTTAATCTTAACCTTCCATCCCCGAACTCTGACCCTCCAATAGTATCCAACAATAGAGATGATAGAATTATTGTCAATGAGCAACTCCCAGTCTCCTCCAATAGAATCAGTTGTTAGATTCATTCCCATGCTGTGTTACAGCCCCTTCCATTGGTCAGTCTTCTGTAATTATATCTCAAATTTGCATGTTGTCATGAGCTCAAGTTCTAATACTAGCAAGATAGATGCAGGGCTCTGTCTCTACTTGTGAATGAGTAATGCCTTAATATCCTGTCTGATTCTTCCTATTGGTTAGCGAGGATGGTATCATCGGAAGAGAGAAGGCAACTGTCTGTTTTGACTGTACATAAACAGTATCTATTCTGGTAATAAATTGATAAGGTAATCACACACAAATGTCTGCTTGTGTATCTTTGTTAAGTCCTTGGTTTGGAGAAGGGGTGACTGGAGATATATGAATGAAGACTACAATGAAAATTAAGACAAGTTGTGGAGTTTTTGAAGGTGGAATCACAATCATACTTTGAGAAGAGAATACTGGTACATACTTAAAATCCTCGAGCCTTAGCGAAGCTCCAATGCACCATTAGCTACTCGAATAAGCACGCATTTAAAAGCTTGACGAGTTTGGTAAATTAGGAATGGATATATGTTGTTCATCTAACACAGAAGTGTTTTGAGAGTAATTTTTGGAATAAAGTGTACTTAAAATTGGGGGGGGGGGTAGTTCCCAGTCCCTGGTGCTAAACACCATCCCCACCCACGATATCAAGCAGATCTTCTGGTGTCTGCAAAGCCAGGCAGTATCCACGTGGATGGTCTTCCTACAGCGCCACCTAATGACCAGTGGAAGTACTGCAGAAACAGACATCGTATGAAAGCCAGTGACCGCAGTATCTACACCCTTCACTAGGCGGCGCTTTAGAAGCATGTCACAGCCAGGTGCAGCTCATTCGTATTGGCATATATATATAAAGTTTCCAGATTTGGGACTGATCTTGACTTTCGAACGTTGTAAGAGAAAAAGCAACAGAGCAATTTCTCTTCACTGTTATGTCTTTTGTTCAACATCCTATCTTGTCTGGTCCTCTTGTTGGTGCTGCAATGTACTGTTATTGCATCATTTGTAACCACCTGAACCAAAAGGCCTTGTATTTTGTAACATTGAATACGTATTGCTTTCTGTCAAAACAATTTGGGACAGTTGATATACAAGTACACGGTTTACTAGAGTTTGGTAGACTGTCCAGGGTTCAATGAGGGCCTGAAAGGGGGGTAGTGATTACGAATTACGCAAAATTTTCGCCACCTATTACGAATTACGTTAAAGTCTCCTAGCTGATTACAACTTTACGATTTGCGGAGAATGTCCTATTACGAATTACGTTGATTTTTCCAGAGGCTGCCTACGAATTATGAAGTCTAAAACGGCCTGATTACGCCTTACGAAAAAGGGCTTGCAGGCCCTCTTCAATAGTGCCCCAAACCTTCCCCCAATATACATGTGATTTGATCTGTGATAGTTACTTGCGGTAGAATGACAAACTACATGATTGAGTGTACTAGCTTGGTTTTGCTACCAAGTTAGACTTTCCTTAGAAGCAGAGGTAAACGAAGGAGGCAACAAGAAAACAAATTAGCAAGAAACAAAGAAAATGGGTCAACACATCGAGTACTTCTTCACCAAAACCTCCACAAAGCTGAGGTTTCCATTTGTTTTATTCGTTTTTATCTACATTTCAACATTGCCTTATCTACAAAGTTGTGGTGCATAATAATACACAAGTGACTGGTTTTGGTTGAAAAGCAGTTCTTAGCTTGCATGTGTTTATAAATTTTCTGCCAAGAGAAATATTTATGGCTATCAATTTTTTTCAAGTATGATACAGAACATGGAACTTGCTTGGTTGATATGATCTGAGTTTCTCAGCGTTTAACAGAATAGGAGCAAACTTTTCAAAAACATAGCTACATACAACCGCAGTGATGTGTTCGGATTTCCATACCGCTTTATATAGCAAACCTTAAAATATTGCAAATGGTTTGGAGATTAAGAAACTGCCTCAAACCAAAAGAATCACATGGTAAGAGACACAAACATAACACCATTTTAAAGTACATGGAAAGTTAAGTACACATTATGATTCTCAATAAAAAGATTACACTTTTAAGTAGGAATATAACAATAACTTTGGTGAATACCAGTGCACTGCTTCATAGTTCTTCATTGGTATAATTCCACTAACAGTACATTGGTTCTTTCCTCTGTATAATCTAGAATTTGCCAGTGTATTGTCATTCTTACCTTTAGTATTTCTTATATCTAGAAGGCAATTAGTATAAGTTTGCACATGGATATGTCATATACAAGACACTTTTTTAAGTACACAAGACAAAGTACATTGCTCAAGTTACTCATAATCGTAAAAGTCCAGCAATAAGTATGATCAGTATTAGGAATGAAAGTACACAAGATTTTCTCTCAATTTCTGAACAGCCTTTTCTTCTTAAGCATAGTTCTTGTTTCTGAATAATTGTTGCAGAAGTGCATACTAGTATGTGCTATGGTTAATATAATCACATCAAGCTGGCCATGTACTAGTATCATGTCCATCTTGTGTTGGTACAATTTGATTTTCCTTAGAGTAGCGATGTCTTCTTTCCTTCAGATTAATCAGTCAATAAAAGAGATTTCATGTTTCGAATAAGTTGCTTGTGTCAGTCCTATTCCCACTGTTCCCTATACACTTTTGGGAGGAGGGGGAGATACAGATGAAGGTATTTTGTGGCAATACAATCAGGTGTGGACCTAAGAAATTAGCAGCACTCCGCGCAAAATATTGTAGCATGGACTGATCCAGAACAAAAAATGACTACAAATCCCTGAAAAATTATAATGCTGAGGATCACTTAGGCCAAAGGAAGAATTATTTCCTGCATAATAATAAAACAGTCAGTAACGCTTGAACTCAACGATACATATACTTAATACACGTAGTACATGAATGAGTAAGATTATAAAATAAATACTGGACTTCCGAACTACCCCTACCCTACCCCTACCATAACACAGTCCCTTGCCTGCCTACATGAACAGATACAAGGCACTACATCATAACCTACCAGTTTATACTTCTTACCGAGATATTAGTGGGTTACTGAAGACAACTGTCTCTTCAGAACAAATAGCAGGCTGGGTTTTCAAGAGGCCACTTTTCATCATACTAGTATTTGACAGATTTTTCAGTGTTTTTATCATTGTATTTTCTTGCCTTGACACACCATTTCACTTTGAAGTGGTGTAAGACCAAGAAAAATAGTGTTCTTACAGTTGGTATGGCTCTAGATATAAAAGAGACAGGGCTAGTAAGTAACAACTGAGCATCGATGAAGAATGTAGAAATCATAATGCTTAGCACAGAAAATTTCCCAAGTGTTGTGGCTGTGAAATATCAACATCCAATTGGTCTGCCATATTTACAGAGGAATACTCAACAAAATTCCGTTTTCGTCTTTTGCACTGTTCCCAATCGGAACACAATTTTTATGCTTGGCATAAGTAAAACATCTCCAAAGTTTGCTGGTCGCATCAGAAGTACCAAACTTGTAAAAAATAAAATAAAAAGCGCTGTCATACGTAAGATATTTGACACATGGCTTGTAAAAAAGTCAAGCTAACAACAGAAACATATTTCACTGGCAGTCCAAGCATGAAAGGTCCAACAGTACTCATGAAAACCAACCATCATGAAGAGCAATTGATTTTTCAGCCAATCATAATCCTTGGATCAGGTAATGTGATTTTCGTATTGACCAATCATAGGCCCTTACTTCTTGGGCCAACTTGCTGTTCACAAAGTGCAGGTTTTTCAGAACACCACATTTCCACATGCTTCAATGTGCTTTCATCGGAACCAAAAAAAGAACTCCAGTTTTCAACACATTGGCATTAGAGAAAGTGGTATTAGTTACTTCATACTGTAACATGTTCTTAGTCTATACTCCTTAGTAACTATACAAGGATGTTTCTTGTTATTTTATGCTAACATTCCTTGTATCAGGCAGTTGTGTCTTCACATTGCTGCACTTATTGTGGATATAGACTGATTCACAGTGACCTAACACAGCCATTCTCTCATCATTACATTGCATCTTTTGCTTACCAGCCTCTGAAGATTCTTAACTCCTTCTCAAAAATACTACCTTTTCAATAATTCATTCTGTACGTATTCACAGTTCTGTACAAAAAGAGGGGCCCTTCAGTCCGCTACATTGCTTGCTCTACTATCTACAGGTCCTGTACGGTTGTTCCGTTCCTATGACGTTGTTGTGGGCGGCTGGTTTTGTGTGGGAGGAGGCTGGAGTGTGTTCAACTGTTCTAGGACGTCGGAGCTGGCGTTCTGCTTCAGGAGGCTGTTTTCTCTCTCCAGCTGCTGATTTCTCTCGATCAACTCTTTGATCTGTTCCTTCAGTACCTCCACTTCCTCCCGGACGGCGTACATGAGATGACTTTTCACTAGGTCCTGCGGAAAACACAAATTTGAGAAAAAAAATGCTTAGTTTAAGCTCACACATTGCTAAATACACATTTGTACATCTACATACTGTATGTCCTCCCAAACCCATCACTTAAAAAGAGTGTACACTTTGCCACTTATTTGTCTTTTCATCTACAACTTGATAGTCAATCTTCACAATTTTGTGCTACAGCCCTGTCTTTAAACTACTGCCTGCTACAGAAGTACAAATTTGTATTGGATCTGTGTTTAGGGAGAAGGTTACATGTAAATGCCTTTGACATTTTCCCCTCCCATCTCTTTTCCAAGCATGGCCTAGTTCACAGCATGAGACAGACATGATACAAGTGTGGTGCCCTCATTATCATGAGGTCTGAAAAGGCAGCTTGTACTTTAGACAACTGGACTTCACGTGGAATAACACGAGGGGTGAAGTCATCAACACAGAACGTTTCACCCTTCCATATCTTTTCCAAGCATGGCCTAGATCACAGCATGAGACAAGCCTGGTGCCCTCATTCTCATAATGTCTGAAAACGTGTATTGTACGGAGAGCTGGACTTCACGTGGACCCACACGAGGGACAAAGTCACCACCACATGGCTGCTCCAACCCCAAATCTATCCTTCTCTCTTTCTTATTCTTAAAGACAATACAAGGAATTATCAAACTACCTAGTGGACAACTTCAGAAAAACGTATTTCCTTCAAAAAGTGTTAATTTTCTTGGTTTTGTTTTTGTTCGATATTGATATCATTATGGAAAGATTTTTTACATAGCTTGTTATAGAATTTGACTTACACAAAATGATGTAGACATGGACTTACTTATAGATGGGAGATATAATATTGTCTGCACTGACACCCTTTTGTGGCACTTTGCTTGCCTTTATCTCCATGCAGAAAGTACTGACACCATACAAAGATTACTGAAACTGAACCAAAGCCCATTAAGACTTCACTGAAACATGTACAGCACTCTTAGTGCAGCTATGAAAATCTCTGAGCCCATCTTCTGTCTACAAAATGATAGCGGAGAGGATTTTTGTGTCAGGAGGATGAGCTACCATGAGTTTGATTGACTGCTGAAATGGATTAAAGGATTACCGGACAAAAATCCCTGGTAATCCAAGTCATTATTCAGGATCTTTATGTAAGATACAGGTCACATGAGGAGTCATTTGAAAGGGGCATGTAAGGATAGACTGAATTTCAATTATTATTCATTTCAGTCAAGATGAATTACACCAGGAACAAAACTGCATTAAAAAATTGAATGTGCACATGGATGACCTTAAACTTGTAATCAGTACTTTAAACTTGTATTCAAGTGACTTTCTTCAGATTTTTTCTTTCTCTGTAGCCTGGTTACCAAACCTATTATAGCTCCTGACTGAGTCCTACAGCCTCTCCGCAAATAGGAGGACTCGGGAGCTATAATAGGTTTAGTAACCAGGCTAGGTATTCTGGAATATACATGTAGAATACAGATGCAACATAGATGTTAAGAGTTCTCCCTCCGACTAAAAAACATTTCTTTCTTAGATCTTGGCACCATCGCTTGCCATTTGACATTTCCTCAGATCTCATTCCGGAAACGGGAAGATCAAATAAACCGTAATTTCCACGGGTGGAACGACGGTGTTTCTTTGTTGAATGGTTTTCAAACAGGGATGCCGTCTTGTCAGCTTTTTATCTGTGAAGGTCACGCTAATTGGCAAAATCAGCGATCGATATTTATTAGGACTCGGGAGAGAACCAAGGCCACTAGCATCCAGCTCGTGGCAATTTGAAGTCTGGTCTGTACTAATTTACTGAAGAACCTTCTCAATTGATGCCCAAGTGGCTGTGAATATGTGTACAATTCCCTCATAATCAATTTGCCACTTAAGAAATTCAACTTCACCACCAATCCATAGACTGTACACAGTTGTATAACCACCAGATGACCTTGCAAACTGCACATACTTGTGTAAAATCCAGGTTGACATTTCAACACCCTAACAAAAGAAAGCATTCCATGCTCTGACATCCCCTTCTTTTTGAGTGATCGGGTTGATTTCAACCTTTCTGACAACCTGCAATCTTGCAGCTGAGAACAAAAGAAGGTATTTCACGCAAGTATGGTTGTTTTTCATACCTTTCCCCCAGCCAACCTTGAGTTGTTTACACCCCACAGGTACAGTACTACTGTACTTTGTACTTGTTGATGGATGGTTAGTGCCAGTGTAAATAGGTCAGACCTTGCATAATAAGATAAGGGTGCCAAAAGTTCGCTGACCCACAGGTTGACATTGAGTGGTATGTTGGATAATCTGATCCTTAGTGTCAATACAGTAGGCTAGACTCTTTTAATACAAGTTTCTGAAAAGGGAGAACTCGTCTTAAATGTTGGTTCTTTCACCATATGAGTCTGTAAACTAGGAAGATATTTTCCATTCCGTTCTGTCAGTTCAATTTTGACCTCAGCAAAGCTGCAGCCGCTGACTCCTAGTAACTTGTGAACTTTGCACATACAAATGTTTGCTGGCACAGAAAACAGGCCGGCTATCAGTTTACACAAGTCTAGTGACCCTGAAAACAAAATTCAGACATTGACAACATGTAGTTTAATCATAATGCAAATGGCTCTTGCACTTCTTCCCTTCTTGATTCTAACAATTTTTTTGATGATTCACTCATCTCAGAACCTTATGCTATGGCGATAATATTATATGGGGAACCATTTTTTCATTTGCCATTAGACGTTTGTTCTTTGCAGCTGGCACATCTTTTAAATTCATGTCCGCATCTTTTAAGCTTAGTCACCAATCTGCAGTCCAACTCTAAATTGCATACGCAGGTCTATTATGGTATTAGCCTTGGCACAACATTGACTTTGAAGTCAGCGGATGTTTTACCAGCTTTAAAACACTTCCTGTAGGTTTGGTATCATACTTAGTCCAAATGAAACTCTCTGGTATTGTATCCTGCACAAATCTGATGTATCGACGGTCGGTTTAGGTGGTAAACTAATTTTAGTAATTTTCGACATCACAAACAGCTGAAGGAGGGTGGAATCACTTGGTGAGTGAGACTTTTCCTCTTCTAGTGTCCTCTAAACTAATCTGTATTGATTTTGAAATGACCTGGGACAATATTTCCTCATTTGTGACAGCGCTGCCATTTTTTGCTTTATCATTCTACGGTGAACATAATACAGGTTTATATTTTTGGGAAACAACATACTTACCGTTGCTATTTTCAACATGTACATTGATTTTGACACAAACAATTATAGGTGCATAACATATTTTCATTGGGTACTTAAAGTCATTAATATCATAAGTCAAAGGTTTTAATTATACTGCTTTTTATGATATCAAACTGTACCTACTTACTTGTTAATAGATTGGGATGGATCAGGAATAATACAGCAAATATGAAAAATATTACATATTACCATAATCTTTTCCCCCTCATGCATTAATGCAAATCTATATTCTTTTGTTAGGGCCAGAATTTTCCTTGAACAAATCCCCCGTATCTTTACACAAGCCCTTTAAAGCTCCATATGGTTCATGTAGGAGAATGTTTTTGCAGCTTTCGTGTTCGGAGGCACCACGCCTGGTGACTTTGTACCTCATGTTTACCTGCCTTTATGCTGACCAAGTGAAAATAAAAGCGTAAGTCTGTGTACATAGCACAAAGCCAGGAATGCACACGCACAAAAGGTGCCCTTCGGAATACCACGGTTACCTTAAAAAGGTGAAGACTCCTAAATCATTCATTATGTAGAAGCATTTCTGTTCCTTTTCAAGGACCCAGGCACCTGGTATGCCCAGATCAAAGGTCTGAATGCAGAGACGTGTTTTGTAATGCATGTGTTCAATTATTCATGATAATATGGAGGTGTTGTTGTTCTGGAAAATTTCCACGTACATTACAATACGACTTACCTGTCACAAGCAAGCACAATGCCACATCTCAACTTGATTTTGACAAGGGATGTTTTTCACACTACAATTTCATGCTATTGAAGGGATATTAAGGTGAAATTTACATGCAAATGACACCGACACAGGTCCTATTCACTAGACAGTGCATGTGTAATTCCCAGAGGACACTGAGTAATAAAAAAAACTGGCTTACCATTGCTTGCTCTATCTTGTTGTCTATTGCCACCACGTTTGGAGCATTCGTAGCACTGTAGTTAACACAGAAGAGAAGCTTTTGGTTAATATCATGTTACCATACACAAACATACATCCAAGGTCTATGTTTACTTCCTCATTGTCTGGCTGAAATATCACGCTACAAACACTGACCTGCCACAATCGCAAGAACTGTTTTTCCTCCCTTCCTCTGCCACCTTGAAATCCTGAACACCCTCAGTCCAGCTAACATGCGGAGAGAGATCGGGAGTTCTGGGGATATCTTGCAGAAATTGGATACTGAATGTGGTGGCGGCAACAGTGGCTTTCGGGTTGCAGTCCATTTTGTACAACACATCCATTGGTAACAGTTCGTTCCTGACGACTCTACCACCACAAAAAAATGACTCAAACTCCTAGCAAATGGTCTATCCTTCCTTGAAAGATCAACCTGGAGGTATATTTTTCCTCCTAGCTGTACAGTAAAGCTGACTGTGAGAGCTGTAACCCACACGTCCGTACCCTGGCCTTACAGCCTACTGAATACACAGGCAGGCAGCCAGGCTCTCATTGCATCATGGAAAATTCCAGGTCAGGGGTGGACGACCTCATGGGCTATTGTTCTCAGGTGGGAATGGGCGGTGGCCTCAGGCGATGGCCCAACGGGACTTGTTATGGTAAACATACCCAAACAACACCGTAATAAACATGTTGTCTACAAACATGGCTTTGTAGATGGCTTGTTGTGATACAAATAAAACAGACCACATACAGGCAATGAAATAATCCTTAACAGTGCAAATGCAGATAGGGTACATGACTCAGCATATTATATCACAATCAAAATAACACAACCCTACCTGCTACAATTCCTCATACAACCATCCCAGCTATGCAGCATATTTTAGCAAGCCCTTTTTCTGATCTAAAGATACACAATTTCTATAAATATATACCTGGTTGCAAGCAGAATGTAGGAGAGTCTCCTAGGCTGTTGACTGACTAGATGCCTCGCATCATACACACTAGTAGTAATGCTGTTGTCATCCCTTCTCACTTCCATACCCCTGCACACAGCTACTGTCATATAGTCTGATCTCTGCGTCTTTTCCTCTGGGAATCAGTGTTGAATAATACATTACTACCCACACAACTGGCTGGGCCAGGACGTAAACATGTGTATGCTTTTCTTGCCGGTAAAAACATTCGAGCTGCCCAAGGACTTTGACATTCAAGCATAATCGACCCAAATTTGGGACAATTACCATTAAACACCTACAAAACGGCAGCTTTAATGTCCTTGTTTTTTATGTGCGAAATTGAAGGTGGAAACGAAAGTAAAAATAACCCGGCGACCAAAAGTAAATCGGATGACTCATGACTCATTGGGAGTGGTTCAGACGCCCCAGGAAGAATTTATTTGCTGCACCCACTTAACGACTTGGAAACCAGTCAAGTTGCAGACTTGCAAACAAGTTTTACGCACATGTGCTAAACATTTGATGGATTTTGGAGAAAATGCATGAAAACAAGACATTTAAAACATACCAATCGTTAAGCTGCAAATTTTGTTATTTATCAGGTATTAAAAAAAATTGTGCTATCGAGAATTGTTGCTGAAAAGGTACTAAATTATCAAAGTAAAAACGCAACACTGATAATTCTTTCAAAAAGAAAATATATCCATTCTTCTAGACTGAAGCCTTTGATATTGGCTCTTTTTGAACATTATAATGACACTGAAGAAAACAAAAATATCTACCAGTATAGACCTTTCAGGGATCTATTAAAGCATCACGCAGCAAAACACGTGAAGCCGTCCTTATTTATTCCACAAGCTTCTTCCGAAACCTTGAAGAGCCACGCAGTCTTCTAATTGAGTTCTTTTAAGTTTACTCCATGACAACAGAAGATGGGACTACGTAAAATCCACTTTGGTTTGTGTTCGTTTGATGTTTGAAGGGCACAGGATGGAGAGATGCCAGCGTGCATGTACTTCATGTTAATGAAAAACAGTTCGGCAAATGGAAAAACAGCAGGGAGGAAGTGGCGGAACTTGGAGTTCATGCTTTGCAACAATATAAAGTAGAATTCTGGAAAGATCTCTTGGCTCTCACACTTCACAGCTACTGCGCATAGAAAAATTGATTTGTCAATTGACTTTAGGATTCACACTCAATATTACGTATATTGTGATTTAAAAAATCAATAAAACAAAACAAGATGTATTAGCATTTTGATTTGATAGCTTTTAATAATAATAGCTTAAAAGCTATCTTCCGGTCTACATGTACTTCTTCCAATATAAACTGTAGCTTCCAATTTCCTTTCTCAGAAACATAGAACCATTTGACTTAATTGCTAGGACCTCATATACATTCACATTAAGAGATTTTAAGTGGTATAGTTACAGTAATTGATGTTTGACGTGACGTTCAGACCAGGTAGTGAACGTCAAAGATTTCGTACCCTGTACCCGACCAAGGTTATGTATCTATGTATAGCTGACCTTTAACATGTAGATGGTGAGAAAACATGTTGACGTGAGCGGCATGTTAGTTCAACATCACTGGCTACTTGGAAGTCATACGTATATCGTATGCAAATTCAGGGCTCAAAATTCATTTTTGGGAATAGGAGCACTGTTGCACGCAACCTAGAAAATTAGGTGCACAAAAAATTTTTTGGGTACACCATATAAAACAAAACATAATTGCAGATCTTACAGCGCCTCTTCTAAGCTTGAATTTAAAATGAGAGCTAACTTCAAAATCTTAAACAAGTACTACAACAAAGATTTTATTATTTTTCTGATACTCTGAGACCAAGAATATCCGGTATACTAATATACATTTCTATTGTTAAAAATTCCTACAAAAATATTTGGGTGCACCGGTGCCCCCACAGAAAAAAATTGCGTGCACAGCTCCAAATTGGGTGCACTAAGGTGTACATGCACGCAGTATTTCGAGCCCTGGTATATGTCGTATGCAAATTACACCGGAATTCTTAACTTAGCTTGCCAAGGTGAAGTTACATGATTGTGAGTTGTTTTATTCAAGAAATGGAGTATAATTATACAGTTCTGTGAATTGCCATGAATGAACATGCTCATATGTCCTTGACAGCTTTTTAGAATAACAAACTATATATAACATATAACCTCTACTTCAAAGTCATTCATAGGTATGCAGGTATAATCTAATTACACGGGTGCCAAATAAAAATGTTATAAGTAACCAAAAAATAATGGTTGGGATCATTGTAAAAAATGGAGCTAGCTTTGGGTAAACCAGCACATCGGCAGAACGTACTGCACCTGTGCGAAACCCGTAATGTATTGTACATAGCACTTCGGCAGAACGTCTCATATAAGGTTGTATTCGCTCATATTAGGTTAGCATTTCGACAGTAGTTTCCAAATGTTGTGTCGGAAAGAATATCCTCTGCAACAAGCAAAATTCTGATGCAACGTTGACCAAAAACCCAACGAAAAACGCGAAAATACGGGGTTCTGCGCAGGCGCAGTACGTTCTGCCGACGTGCTGGGTAAACCATGCTTTTAGTTTGTACCAGTGGGACCTATACATAACACAGTAATGTGGGCAACTATGCTATTAGTATACATTACTTGATCTGTGTGCATAGACTGTTGCATGGCTAAGCACTTTCTATAAAACTCAGGGGACAGCTTTTTTCAAAGGTTTAACATGATATCAGTAACAGTATTTTCTAAAAGATGTTCAAAGAAAATCCCCGAGTAGATATATAAGTATATGCTGCTCACGTCAAGTATATTATTATTCAAACCATTCCTCAATAAAAAGTATCCGTGCAAGGAAGTACACAACAAAGCACATGGTATGAAACGTGCGTGTGCACACATGGCTGAACATATGAGCAGGGCCAGGATGGACATACCTGGTCAATAGTGGTCATGCTTCAAATGTTTGACGTCAAGAGGGTCAAAAGGTGGGACCACCTGTGTTCACCTGTCTGTTCTGTGTAATCTACACTCATTATCTATCGTTATGTAAGGGACATTAAAACTAGGACAACACTGTATCTACATGTATACACCACTATAAGTAAGAATGTATATGATGTCGTAAGTGCAGTCATATAATAGAAATCAAGCATTCATCATGGCATTATGAGTCTATGTACGACTGATTCTCAGTGATAGCCAGTAAATAGCCTCCATAGCATGCCAAAAACTGGGGGTTTTGGGGGTCTTCATGGTCTTTGGGGGCTTTTATGTGCTATTTTCTGATTGCATATAGACAACGTAGCCGGCCTGGTTGAATTACCCCCATTTTTTAGAACTGGGCTAATCAGAAAACAGCCGAAGACCACCAAACCCCCAGTTCTATAAGCCTGCTACGGAGGCTAGCCGGTAAACTGGTTAGTTTTTAATCTCTGGATAAGTGGTGTGATTGTTTACAGACAGTTGATGGCCCGATTAGTGGTCAATCACATGACGCAAACACCTAACTGACCCATTAACCTTTGCTGGGGGGAGAAATCTCTCAAATTCCATCCTAATTATGCCATTACGAAACAGATACATTATGATGCAGAAAGGGCAATCTGCCCATTTACAAAACCTGTGGTCATCATCTGATTTCTTCAATTTCGTAGAAGGCCACACCAATTTAATTTCTTGGTTAACGGATTCGCCCGCTTCATTTTTTTCTGATTTGCAAAAAAAAAATACAGAATCAACTGCAACATGCTCATATTTTGACCTGAACAGTTGAAAACAGTCCTTTTCTCCCTTAAGTTGTTACAGTTATTCCATATTTGAATTCATTGTTTAAATTTTGAACCAGCCTGGTGTGTTGACTTCATGGCTCCTATCGTACCATTTTGGGCCATAATATCAATAGGATGCCTAGGCCTATTTTCATTTTTTATTTTTTCGCCCGCCTGCTCCATTATCTTTCTAGAATAATCCGTTTACCAAGAAATTAAATTGGTGTGGCCTAAAGATTTCAAACATTTGGCCACTACTGCTATGGTTATGATGCATTAATTATCTTCACTTATACTAATTATATTATCCATCATGTATCATTATAATATACTCATATGGTCACAAAACCTATGGTCATTTATGGGTGCATATGAATATTGTATAAATCCAAGCACTACTGTTTGATTATAAAATGTTGCAAATTTTTTCCACTAATACTAATATCACCCATCATGTATACATGAGTGATTGCAAATACGAAACTGTGTTGTAAATAATTCAGGATAACATATTAATATTTGCCGGTATTAATTGGACTAGACAAAGAAAAATGGAACGTCACAGCGAGTTCCAGTTTATTAATCGTGATATTCATACGATATTGGTTATTCCCTGTCAGCTAATAGCTTGACCATAAAAGACAATAATTCTACTTGATGTTACCATTGATGTAGCTGTTAAGGGTCACAGATGGGACCATTATCTATTCATTAATGCAGACTTCCGAGCACGACTTTGTCGTTAAGGGGCCATAAATAGTGATGGTGACTCCTATGTGTACAGCTGAGCCCTTTGTTAGTATAGAATTTGGTGTGATGATCACTAATATCAGGCTTATTCCGGTGTTAACCAGTCTCTAACCAGTTTTCCATAGACAGGACATAAGAAACCGGGCGCCAGGCTAAGACAGCGTTTGACGTGAGCCTTGATGTAATTTGTCTCCTACTCCAGAATTTAATGAACCAGTCCAGTGTCATTTGTTACAGTAGCGCACACTGTAATCTTACCCAGGCACACAAATCTTAAGACGTTGATGAGAGATCTTGAAAAAAGGAGACAGCGGGGCCTTTGCCGACTCTTGAGATCCAGCTAGAATTACGCCATTACATGGCTCTAAAGAGGTGTGGCGGCAGAATTTTTGCATTTCCATTTTTATTGATCTGGGCCCGTTCAGAACCAATTTCTTCAGAAATGCCTTCTTGTAAGGAATAAAACAGACAACAAAGATGGAAGACAACCTATTACGGCTGATTTACTTAATTGAATTATGCCAATGTGTTCTTGAGGTGAATTATCCCGATATTTGAAAATTGCAATTGAAAAAAATGTTATTCTTGCCCCCAACACAAATATACATTTCTCAATTCAATATACATGTGTGATAAACATTTTTGGCACATCTAATAGTAATAAATAGATGTTCTTAAAAAATGAAGACAAGTATGACAGTGCATACCGCTTTATGTCTGACTCTCATGTTCTTTTTAGGTCTCGGTAGAGACCATTGACTCTTATTGGAGAGTTCACCGGCAGTTGAAAAGACCAACTTGATAAAGAATGCATCTAAATGGTCAAAATGACCCAGTTGCCTACATACCTGCCCAAACTGTGCACGTGGTAGAACATGCGTCCCTGAGAAAATATTGATCCCTGACAGGAAATGTAGGACATCAGATGAAGAGGAGGCGGTTCCTGACAATTTAACAGCCTTGGAGGGGGTCACAAATTGTGGTGATGGATGTAGTTGTGTTTTACAAACTAGGCTACTGAGGAACATCCTCTGTCACTGCTGTCCATGCTCTTACATATATGTATGAAGCATTGAAAGTTCACAGTCCCTGTTATTCTTTGCTGGTGGAATCTGGTGGAAAGTTCAGCACCAATAGCTAAAGCAAGGAGAAACCAGTGATAATCATACCTTAGCTAGAATCACATATCTGTTTTGTAATATAGGTATGTTAATTGCTATGCAATGACAAAAGCTAATTGCTATATAATTTCAAGGTAAGTATCCTGATTTATAACACCAACTTTATGCTGTGAAATAACTAGAAGCTAACAAAATACAAAAACACACAAACCTTCTTAGTATACACGTTAACACCCCACTACATGTTAGCATTGGAACAAACCGGCTGTCACCGGTTCAGGCCAGTTGGCGAACACGGAACACGCCCCAAGTATAAAGATACTGCAAATTGCATTCCTCTCTACAGACTGTTTACACACTTATGTAATGCACAATTCAACCCATTTTTATCAATCCACAATTAATCCTGACAGATTTAGCTCATTTCTGTATGCCACTAGAAAAAAATGCTTGTTGGTCATCTGGAGTGAGAACAGCACACCTATATCAACAGTTGAAAATATGTAAAAAAAAAAAAAATTTCTACAATTTTTTCAATGAAAAATATTTTTCCAAAAATTTTTTTTAGCTATTTTCATCACAAATTTTTTTACCTAAAAAAATGATTTCATCTTCTGGGCACAAAATATCGACCATGAACCCTGCACCAAGTATGCATCCCAGAGGTTTAAGATACAGATTGAAGTACTGCCTACTGATAATGCCATAAAACCCACAGTCCGTATGCATGGAGAGACTTGTGAAGAGACAGGAATATTGATCGGAGGACAAGACGGATAGCCTTTCAGCACCAGGGATAAATGTGCCTCAGCACGCAACTGGACTCATGCCAAAGGAATCTCCCAGTCTCCAACATCTGAAGACATCGTCTGAATCCACAATGATACCAAGACGAATATCCATCTCAGTGAAATAACTTCTTCTGAAACATGTTGAAGGTAATGTACCGGCAGGAGGAATGTTAGCTTTAACAGAACATTTTTCACTTTTGAGACGGATGCCAAAAGAATCTCGCCAACATCTGAAGACATCGTCTGAATCCACAATGATATCAAGACAAATATCCATCTGAAGGAAATAACTTCTTCTGAAACACGTTAGTAATATACTGGCAGGAGGAATGTTAGCTTAAACAGAATGACGCACAACATTATAACTTTGAGACTGATGCCAACATAATGTTGCCAACATCTGAAGACATCGTCTGAATCCACAATGATATCAAGACGAATATCCAGGAAATAACTTTTTCTGAAACACGCTGAAGGTAATATACCGGCAGGAGGGATGTTAGCTTTAACCGAATGACACAGAACATTTTTCACTTTGAGACTGATGCCAAAAGAATCTCGCCAACATCTGAAGACGCCGTCTGAATCCACAATGATATCAAGACGAATATCCATAGGAAATAACTTTTTTTGAAACATGTTGAAGGTAATATATCGGCAGGAGGAATATTAGCTTTTTTTAAGTTTAACAGAACGACACAGTACATTTTTCACTTTGAGACTGATGCCAAAAGAATCTCGCCAACATCTGAAGACATTGTCTGAATCCACAATGATATCAAGACGAATATCCATCTGAAGGAAATAACTTCTTCTGAAACACGTTAGTAATATACTGGCAGGAGGAATGTTAGCTTAAACAGAATGACGCACAACATTATAACTTTGAGACTGATGCCAACATAATGTTGCCAACATCTGAAGACATCGTCTGAATCCACAATGATACCAAGACGAATATCCATCTCAGTGAAATAACTTTTTCTGAAACATGTTGACAGTAATATACTGGCAGAAGGAATGTTAGCTTGAACAGAATGGTGCACAACATTATAACTTTGAGACTGATGCCAAAAGAATCCTGCCAACATCTGAAGACATCGTCTGAATCGACAATGATATCAAGACGAATATCCATAGGAAATAACTTTTTTCTGAAACATATGAGGTAATATATCGGCAGGAGGAATATTAGCTTTAACAGAATGACGCACAGCATTTTTCACTTCGAGACAGATGCCAAAAGAATCTCGCCAACATCTCAGGACGTTGTCTGACTCCATAATGATATCAAGACGAATATCCATCTCAGGGAAATATGAAAACATGTTGCAGGTAATATACAGGCAGGAGGAATGCTAGCTTTAACCGAATGATACGGAACATGTTTCTCTCTGAGCCCCGAGTCATGTTAAGTTGAACTCAACATCCTTCATGGGTTTACCTGCTCAGAATCAATGACAGGGTCTACATCTGCGAAAACCAACCCTACAGATAAGGGTACCCAACAGGGAAAATTTAAGACATGTGCTTCAGTGTTAAATACCCTAAAAGCCTGAAGTATATGTTGTAGAAGTAGAGAATTGCCATTAGAGCCGACATGCCCAGATTCAGTTCCTGATCTTCATCCATTCCGACCAGAACTCAGACAGGTTTATCTTGAGGAAGTACTTACTGGGTCGTACAGAAGCCGTTGCACATTTTTCAGCATCCTTCAGGCCAAATTTCCCATCTAAATAGAGAGGAACTGGGCATTTGGGAGCCGAGATAAGAGTGGAAGATAAACATGGAAATGTCCCTTTCCATGGCAGTGATTTTGCTGCAAATGGGGTTGTTCCACTAAGGGGGGTCCAGGGGGCCTGCCACCAACTGTACTACTAGTGATTTGTATATGGGTTATTTGTATATCTGTAATTTACAGCCAGAAACCTGTTTGATTCAGAATTACTTGAAAGGACTCTAGCCTTAGAGATAATCAATTAGGCACACTTAGAAATAGCAGCCTATTATTAAATCCTTGCTTACATGCACTAAGAATATAGCTGTGCTCTAAAAATATAGTTTCTAGTTCATTCTCTTCCCTCTCTACTTCATTTTTAGCAGCTTTGAAGTGTAATTTTCCAGAACAATGCTCATCAGTTTGATGTACTCCTACATATAAACTCCTTGTCTGGATCACAGTAATGTAGCTTCATGTGTATCACAACCACCTGTCATAGTTCCTGTGTGGGCTCTGTGTGCAGATGGTATCTTGGTAATAACAATTTCCTGCATTGAATGTAGCATTTCAAACACAATGTGTGATGTTCCACCTACGCACTTGTAATGTGACATCTACAGAGGTTCGTTTTGGCATGTTTTATGGTTTGGAAACTAAAAAATTGGAGAGACCTTACTGAAAATACATGTAATCTACTACAGTATGAGCATATAGCAAATTAACAACCCATATTGGTAGAGACTATCACAATCCTGTATATGCTGAGTTCTTCACAATGTGTGATGTTCCACTAATTATAATGTAACATCTACAGAGGTTCATTGTGGCATGTTTTATAGTTTGGAAACTACAAAATTGGAGAGACCTTACTGAAAATACATGTAATCTACTACAGTATGAGCATACAGCAAATTAACAACCCATATTGGTATAGACTATCACAATGCTGTATATGCTGAGTTCTTCACAATGTGTGATGTTCCACCTACTCACTTGTAATGTAACATCTACAGAGGTTCGTTGTGGCATGTTTTATGGTTTGGAAACTACAACATTAGACACCCTTACTGAAAATACATGTAATCTTCTACAGTATGAGCATATAGCAAATTAACAACCCATATTGGTACAGCCTATCACAATGCTGTAAATGCTGAGTTCTTCACAATGTGTGATGTTCCACCTACTCAATTGTAATGTAACATCTACAGAGGTTCGTTGTGGCATGTTTTATGGTTTGGAAACTACAACATTTGACACCCTTAGAAAATACATGTAATCTACTACAGTATGAGCATATAGCAAATTAACAACCCATATTCGTACAGACTATCACAATGCTGTATATGCTGAGGTCTTCACAATGTGTGATGTTCCACCTACAGAGGTTCGTTGTGACATGTTTTATGGCTTGGAAACTACAACATTTGACACCCTTACTGAAAATACATGTAATCTACTACAGCATGAGCATATAGCAAATTAACAACCCATATTCGTACAGACTATCACAATGCTGTATATGCTGAGGTCTTCACAATGTGTGATGTTCCACCTACAGAGGTTCGTTGTGACATGTTTTATGGCTTGGAAACTACAACATTTGACACCCTTACTGAAAATACATGTAATCTACTACAGCATGAGCATATAGCAAATTAACAACCCATATATTGGTACAGACTATCACAATGCTGTATAGAGTTCTTTTGAGATACCATTCTCTAATCTGTCATAGCATATGAAGAAGGCAACAGTCCTATTACTTATTATTAGTTTTATTGCTTGAGTATGTATGTATGTAAGTATTCTTTTTACGTACCCAGGAATCCCCCAAAAACAGGCCAAAGACCTGATTGTGATCAACTGATAAATAAATAAAATGTTTAAACTTCTGTGTCAAAAGAATTGAACTTGAGAAAATATTATCTTCTGCTGGAATGTTCCAAATGATGAATACTTTATGAGCTGCTATATGGGTCAATAACATTCTCCATGGTCTGAATATAACCACACCCTTTCCCAGGAGGCTGAAGCTCACACGTACACATCTGAATAGCACTGCACGTTTGTGTTTGTGGTAATCACACCAGTTTGATTTTCACACTTTCTGGCTAACATAGGAGTATCTGCAACACCATTCTGTATACTACAAAAAAAGCAAGGAATCAGAAATTCCAAACCTAAGCGTTTGATTTGATTGATTGATTGATTGATTGACTAAGACTTTTCCTAAATTAATTAGCACAAGCAAGAACAGACCAGGCATACTCCCACAGTCCCAGTGACTTGCATCAACTCTGTGTGTGTGTGTGTGTGTGTGTGTGTGTGTGTGTGTGTGTGTGTGTGTGTGGACCTTCCTGTCAATCTTTGGTTACAAAATCTTTCCCTCCGTCCCTACAACTCCTACCAACATTAGCAACCAGTTAAGAATATTATACATGATCTTTGAAGCTGAGGTGGGCAGAAATCATTCTCAGACATACTGAAAGTGAAAGTTTCAGTAAGCGAGCCTCTTGGCCACTAGCAAAGCCAGGCTCAAAGCTAAGACATCCATCTCTCTAAGACTCAAGACAAGTGGCAATCTTGTGCGTGGGTAGAAAGCACTCGGGAAGTACGTACACCATGGGGCAAGGCCGGCTTTTATTACCCGGTTCTATCACACTACACTCTAATGCTTCCGACTAAGCTACAGGGAAGTCTGGCCTTTACTTAGCCTAAGAACAAGCACACATCGTCAGTAATGGAGAAGTCTTCTTATCACCTACACCAGGCTGCCACCTGCCGCTGTGTCTTAAGACTCCGTGTCAAAGGGGCGCGTCTGTTTCACAAGATTACCACAGCACATTAAGCCACTCGTGATGCCGTAATTCATGCTATATCATACGTAGCTTCAAAAGCCCTTCTAAGCTTTCCCATATTAATGATGAAGCTATTCCATATTGGGTGTTAGCGCGATGTGAATTTTCCCGTGCATAACGCATCCGTCTTGCTTTTGAAGTCTAAAAATACCGAGATTATTATTCACATGACATTCATTCGAATCCTCGTACGTTTCTTAACAACTCGCTTGCGACTGATCTTGCTTCTTAATGCATTCCTTCACGTATTTCATGTACACAGCAATCCCAACCTTCAAAGTAAGGAAATGAATATTTACAAAGAGAGACTGGTAATAGCTGTCATGAGAATTGAAAACTACGGATGGCCTCAAGAAAATGGGCTCTAGCATCTTAAGGGCTTTTCTAAAGGAAGATGCACCAATCTAGAAAATTGGAAGATATCAGAGGACGGATCTTAAGGAAGACATAAAGCAGAAGAAAAGCCTAAGAAGACATTTCATATGCACCACTTAATCAGATTGCCTCCTTACCATTTCCCCAAGGTGACAGATACTAGTAGGTAATTTCTTTCTTACATAACACCTGTAATATCATGTATATATACAGAATAAATCAAACAAGGTACCTGTTCAAAATGTTACCACTACATGTAAGAATACCAGCCTCTTTGCAGTCAAATGTAGTCAATTTAATTCCACGTCGAGTGAGAACAGGCTTTGATTTTCACAGAAGGGCTGAGCCTTAGGGACAATTCTTCTCGGAAAAGTCAATTTTCTTGGAACTGGCATATCGTCACTTAATAGAAAGCATACGGATGCATAGGTACAAGACAATGTCATATTATTGCTGGTAAAATATACTATTATGTCTATTACAAAACTTAAACATATCTAATGATGCCGAATTGTGCAGATATTGTATATTTCTAGGGCAGTTAACGCTTACTTGATCATTTTAACAACATGATGCTTGGACTGTAAATTTTACAGTAGAGTTTTCTATGAAATGACAAGCTTGATGTGCGAAAGATTGTATGGTTCATTACGTTAACCATATATAAAATAAAAATCACACAACCGGTAGTGTTGTATAAAAGAAATCTATGAATATCAAATCAGCTGTGCAAAAATTCAAGTGGTAACAACTATTTCTGTTTTAAGAAAATTAGCCTATTTGGAACAGGAAAAATCAATTAAATAGTTCCTACAACAATGCCCAGATTGTTGGAAGTGTGGAATTTTGATATTTATATGTAATATTCATGCAGCATGTTTTAAAGCACCAAGGCAGCGCAGCTAAAAATAGACGGGATTTTGACTACCCTTCCTGAATACCAACATGAAACATCAGTATGCGGTAAGAAAGCCGAACCCACAAAGACTACACCGTCTCCTGCCTACCTGTTTAGCAGCAAGAGGAGGCTGACATAAGCTGGGTCCACGTTATTGTTGGAGAAATACGGGATGCCCAGCTCCGTCTTGAAGCTGGTGTCGCTCAACGGATAGCCATTGTCCACCTGCTTCATCTTCAGGTACTTTATGTTGTCCGGTAGTTTCGTGATGCTCCCCATGGTCACTAACAGTACTGGTCAGTAGCACAGACAGTGCCTGTACACTTGTCACTTAGAAGAGGTACTGGGATTGCTTGAAGAACTTCTCTGTGCTTGCTGTGGTGTAGCCACCTCCTACATCCCAGTCTGCACACGGACTACAAGATCCAAACTTGTGGAGGCAGTTGAAGGTTCGGGAATCGACGTGCTCTGATTGGTGAATACGTAATGCCACTGCTCATCCTCCGCGGCTACGCGCTATCCATCAGAACCCAGCGGGGAAAACACAGACCGCTGCAGATCATAACCCAACAGAAATCTATTCATCGAATCATTCTATTTATACCGGCTAGCAGAGGACTGTTGCTTGGTGGCTGATCATGTCATGATGAGTAAATTTAGCAGGTGTCCTAGGCAACTCTAATTTCATCAAAAGCAGGTGGTTACAAACAGCTCTCACGACCTTCACCGTTGGTCCAATGAAGATGAGCTGATTTCTGTCCAAAGATCGATTTTCCTTCTCCGGCAATCACCGTGCACTACGATTGGCCCTCCTTCAAATTATCAGCCCTTAAGTGTCTTGCCGGGGAGGTAATTGCACCTCACAGACGGCTCCCGAACAGCAATTAAAGAGACACAAAAGATCCTGTGCCACAATTCGGACCTGCCGTGCGGAGACTATTGCCTCCTGAACCCCTAATTCTGCCTACTGACGTCCGGTAACGTCAGCAAATCTCGTGATGCGGGGAGATACACTTGAGGACGCGGCGTGCAAACATATTCCGAGCCGGGGAGAGCCTCAGGTGCACGACGGACTGAATATCAATACAATAGTTATAACTCACGTCACCTCGCTCCGTCACATGACCTCACCTGATATTCTGCAGAGTGTCATGCAACATGCATTAGGTGTACCGGTTCCCCCCTGCCTGAGCCTCTAACTTTGGTATAAAGGACTGAGCTTTCTAGCTAGCCATTTCACCAAACAGAAACCAAGAGGGATTGCTCCAGTGTTTCTCTTATTAATGCCAGGTCAGGAGAAATTGACACTGCGGGGGCACACAGAGCTAAGAACGACTAGGAACCGGCATTAACGAAATACCCCATGGACCAGACCCAAGGGAAACCATTGCAACCTCACTGAGCAGGATTTGGGCACGAAACATAACCAGTTAATACCTGCTGAAGGAATTATGAATGCATTAAGGTACCAGATCGATTTTTGTGTGATCTCGTGGGAGGGCAAGTCCCCTAAATGCCCTGTGGGTTTCTGCCATGCATATTCACCTGGGATGTATTTATTATATTTCATGGGTAGCAAACTGGGGCCATTTCATCAATAAAGACTCTAAAAGCTTGTTTGGTGGTCTGGGTCAGAAGTACACTGACCTGGATATTGTAATATAAGGAGTCTTCTAATTCACCATGACACATTGTGAACTTCAAACAGACTTTCCAAAAGGTTGCAGTTCATGAAGTACACTGAAGCAATACAAAGACGATATTCACAGTTCATAAAACAGACTCACTGCTTTGTGCGCAGTTCTACACAATGGCTTTGTGTCCACACTTTAGAATTAATATTGATCACCGATATAAAACTTGCTGAAACTATTGGACAAGTAAGCATGCGATCTGGTAGTCAAATCTATCACTGCACCCTTCACCAAAATGAAGTATGACACCAGCATTTCTTATGCATAGATGGGTATAAAGTATTGGATATGCTTCAAGTTTTTGAAATACAACTTCAGTGTTCTAGCCAGGCCTTAATTTGGACCCCCTATGCTATCTTTCCACCAGCATAGGGGTGTTTTATAAATCTTGCAAAAAATGAAAATATAACTTTAGAATGAAGCTATAGCAAAAGGAAAACCTTAAGGTCACAAAATCTGTTCATTAGTAAGCAAGAAATAGTGTTTCAGGTGGTTATGAGATTCAAAATTTTTCGAGAAGAATACAACACACCCTACTGTGGTCATGTTTTTGGGACTATTGCGCGGCAAAAGTTGCCCTTCTGTACCTGATCCCTATGCTGTGAAAAAATCCTGGTGAGAACCCTGAAGTTTCAGCAAGAATGAAATACATGTACCTGGCAAATCTCAACCCCATCTCTCCTTTACGGATAAGCCGATGCAAGACAAGGATTTCAAACTTTTCAGGAAGATTATTGCGGACGGGGTAGTAATTAATCACACGCGACACTGGCTAGACAAAATGGTGTTTATCTTAATACCTGGTATCCCTTAGATGTGACAGGTGTGCCTTCAGGTGATCACAGGTAAGCATAGCCTGAAGGTGCCCATCGCTCTTCTTACAATGTACCTGTCTGCATTCCTTATGTAAGAAGCAGTGCTTTCAGTTTCTAACCAGCATATGGCAAGTCAGTGTAGGTAATCTCCAAGCAGATATTACGGTTAGCCCCTCAAAAATTGGATACTGTCTTGGTTTCACCTATCTGGGTGCAAATAGTTTTTTTTCTGGATACCTGCACCGATGCAGGTAACAATCGAATTAAAATTACCAACAGTAGAGGGGTCTTTGGGACTGGTGTGGGTTTGGTTCAGGTAGACATTTAAAGTACCTTTACAGCTTCAATTTAACCTGCAAATGTAGGTGGTATTTTGAGTCCTGGCTATGCTTTGCTACAGAAGACAACTTAATTGTCTTCGAACAATCGTTCTGATATTAAAACCGACAGTACTGATCAGGGTTTGGTTCAGGTAGACATTTAAAGTACCTTTACAGCTCCAATTTCAGCTGCAAATGTAGGTGGTATTTTGAGTCCTGGCTATGATTTGCTACAGAAGACAATTTAATTGTCTTCCACGATATCGTTCTGATATTAAAACCGACAGTACTGATCAGGGTTTGGTCCAGGTAGACATTTAAAGTACCTTTACAGCTTAAATTTTACCTGCAAATGTAGGTGGTATTTTGAGTCCTGGCTATGCTTTGCTACAGAAGACAACTTTATAGTCTTCCAACAATCGTTCTGATATTAAAACCGACAGTACTGATCGAAACACAATCATCTGATGTCCTAATCTAGCAGAAGGTTTTTTTCTGGTTGACCTGGCGTTTGCTAAATCAATAATGACCAGGGATTAGGAGTGAGTTTGGTGAACTGTAAGATCAAATAATGCTGCATCATTACCTTTCAGTGGTTTATGGTGGCACCCATAAAGTGTAAAAGGTTACTTCATAAGAGTATTAGCCTTTAACAAATGTATAGAGGAAAAGCACATATATGTATTAACATGGAAACTCATGTGTGTCAAAGAATTGGCAACTGCAGACATATTAAGATAGGCTCTTCTGTGATATTGCGGCAATTCAATTTGAGCTGGAAATATTATCAACTAAATTTTGAGGAAAATAAAATTTCCTACGAAAACATCTCTTAAGAAACGAACTTCCTTGGGAAATCAGACAAAACAAAGCAATAAAATCACATCTTAACAAGTTGTTGCAAATTAGAATTTCTGTGATATTGTGGCACTTCAATTAGAGCTGGAAAAATGATCAACTAAATTTTGAAGAAAATAACATTTCCTACGAAAACATCTCAACTTCCTTGGGAAATCAGACAAAACAAGGAGAAGTCGTAGACATCGTCCCTCCATGAAATAGCTTGTTATTTTGTAATCTTTTGGTGTATTTTAATAGAGATATTATGAGTCAAACTTTGTTTTTATCAGCAGAATGATAGATGTCTATAGATGTCTATCCTTTAAGAATTTTGTTGTGGCACTTCGTATTGGAAGGGGTTGCCCAAGCTGTCATGTGCAATCGTTTAGTGTCTTGTTACCATGGTTTGTTTGAGGTCAATGACCTCTCAAGCACCAGATGACCCAGTTCCCTGCTGAATGACCGATTAAAGATAAGATATATTTCCTGCAGAAATGGTCTAGTGGTAAAAATAGATTGGCCTGACCTGCCAGCTGGAGGTATAAACAAAAACACTCTGTGCCAATTTGGGGTCAAACAGACCATCCTATTATGAAATAGGGGTGAAAATGTGAAAAATCCTTTTTAAATAAGCAATGCAAATCTACGACAACCTGCTAATGCACGCTAAAACGCAAAGACAATCAGCATCTACCCACATACCAAAAATGATCGCCAACCATCCACCGGGTTCTGAGATCATTCAACGCAAACAATCTGACATTGAGATAGCAATTCCGGTTCAAAGCAAACAGCTAGGGGGCCCAAATTTACATCACTAAACCATTGTAACCACAACTACATGCTACCTTAGCATCGCACACACAGACCATAACGTGCCAACAATAGAATAAAAAAATTAAACTGCAGTACCAAGGTCAATCACCAGGTGCTCAAAGTCAACCTACACAATCTCCAAGGCCCCATCCATCAATCTGCCAAATATCATACAGTTCCTTCTCACCGATCTTCAGATATCAGACCAAACATGAAACGGAGTAAAAACAATACCCCCCATTTACATGGAGGGTAACAAAGCAAGAAAATCACATCTAAACAAGTTGTTGCAAATTAGAATTCCTCTGGCGTACAAAACAAAGCAGTAGTTTTAAACCGATCCTGACATCTCCCTCACACAGCTGCGGCAGGGGATATCTCTGACGTTACTGCTGCCCATTTTGCTGTCAGGAAGACAATGGAAGTGAAAAATGGTGGTCCCGCCTACGTGCGTCATTCGCGGTGTACCGTACCCAATAACGCTGACATGTTGTTTTTCCTAAACATCAGGAAAAATATGATCCACTCCAATAATTACTGATACATGCTAATTTACAATAATTCACAAGCATCAACTTTTTTATGCTATTCACAGTCTGCAAACATGACAATTAAACTAATATAGTAATAATACTATACATGCAATATACATTACACCATACGTTTTGATATTTTTAGGCACTAAATTGGCATTTATTTCCTGAGCTAGAAATTCACAACATCAACTCTTTTTATGTTACCCACAGCAATATACATATAGTCTGCATGACAATTAAACTAATAATAATATACATGCAATATACAGCATACGTTTTAATATTTTCTGACACTAAATCAGCATTCATTTCCTCTTGACTTGTTTCCAGGTTTGTATGAGCCTTTAGAATTTATATAGAAGATCTGAAGAGTGAAATCGATGAAAATGAATAAGCGAGCATGTCATCAGTATGCTGGGCATGTAGACGTGAATGTGAGAGCGAGCCAAATATACTGCCTGCTCCGTGCAAATGTACCCCGTCGGCAGCTAGAGGTCTCACGGAATGGCAACCTTTCACGTCATTACTCTCCCCGTGTGCAATAAACCCACGCATGATCAATGCACCCTGCCGCCCGACAGTATAACTCCACTAATAACGGGCAGTTGGGAGTCCATTATTTTCTATCGGGTAACCGTAAACGTCAAATCTTCTCTTTTATCAGTAATAAAAATGATTTTCCCAACATATTTTGTTGGCAAGGCAGATTCAAGATAGATGTAGATTTGCATTGCATGCTTTCTGGCATATGAGATTATGAATATGCCAGTTTTTGCAAAGGTGATGATAGAGAAAGTACTGAAAGGACAAATTGCTAGCCTTAAAAATATATGTTAAGTAACTTGGCAATGCCCAAATAGTGAATCGCGGGGACTGTGGGGAAGACTCTTTGAATATTTAATGTACAGCAATTTCTGCAATGGGTAAATGGAAGTATATAACAAGTTCTGTCATCAAAGAAAAAAACCTTCAAAACAGGTACCTTACATATGTCAATTTGATTGTGTTACTTTGGATTGAAATGAGTACACATGCAGTACTTCACATTTACTACAGGAGGCAGGCCTGTACAGATGGCTGTGGCAACTGCTGCAATAATGCCTTTTAACACTAGGTGGTGCTGCAGTAGCATACATCATATGTGACAATTTTTTATCCCTCTCCAACAGACCAACTGGAAGTTAGCAGCCCTTTCGGCAGCCCATTCTAGCAGCCCATTCGAGCAGCCGATTCAAGCTTATAGGAAAGCTAGCATCCGATTCGTGTTTATACATTCGTTTCTCTTTTTTTTCTTTTAGTACATTTGAACGGATTTTGCGACGTGGATGTATACAAACTATATATACATTCAGTTATTTGTCGATTAGGGGCTTTTGCTGAAGCTTTAAGACAACAAAAACAAACAATTTTGAAAATAAGCTATAAGAGCGACACCTACCGGAGAGAGCATGCAGGGCGTGTTTACTAGTTTGAAATCTAAAAGACGTTCTGTAATTGAACCAAACGTGGCCCGTGAACTTGAAAAACTGATAATGATAGCTTTAGACACAGGTTATCAGCTAACACTATTATATTGGACGGGCCACGTTTGATAAAGGAGCCACGGCTGAACTAATTGAGTAAAATGAGGTTAGAAAATGGGCTGCTATACGGATTGCCAGCATAAGGAAAGTCTTCCTGCCATTCGAACTAAACGTCGCCCGTTAACTTGAAAGACGGATTATGATAGCCAACGACCAAGTCTATGTAATGAAAGTATGTCATTTAACGGGCCGGATTCGATTAACGCTCAACAGCGATACTTAAGCTTATGGGAGGGTGGGGGGTACAAGGCGTGTGGAACATGGCGATCAAATGGGCCATCTGAATCGGCTGCTGCGAGGGTTAAAAATCAATCTGCCGTCAAACGAAACGTGGCCCGTTAAATTAAAAAATTGAAACTGATAGCCATTGGCCTAGACCATCTACTAAACGTGTCAAATTCAACGGGCCGGATTTAATTAACGAGGCACGAGAGTTAGAGAATGCAGAATTTCAAATCTCCCGCTGCATTTGCATACATATCGAGAAAAGTTCATCGTCTGCGCCGAATTAAACGCGGCCCGTTAACTTTAAAGACGGATTACGATAGCCAACGACCAAGACTACGTACTAAACCTGTCAAATTCAACGGGCCGGATTTAATAAATTAGTCAGAGTGGGCTATTTAAGTGCAAGACCTCAGATTTTAAACTTCCTGCCATTACCATATACACAGAGAAAAGGCCATTATATGAGCTAAGCTAAATGAGGCCCGTTAATTTGAAAGACGGATTATGATAGCCAACGACCAGGTCTATTTAATAAAAGCATCACATTTAACGAGCCGGATTTAATTAACGCGCAACAGCGATACTTATGGGGGGGGAGGCGTGTACAAGGCGTGTGGAACATGGCGATCAAATGGGCCATCTGAATCGGCTGCTGGGAGGGTTAAAAATCAATCTGCCGTCAAACTAAACGTGGCCCGTTAAATTCAAAAATTGATACTGATAGCCATATGGCTAGACTATCTACTAAACGTGTCAAATTCAACGGGCCGGATTTAATTAACGAGGCACGAGAGTTAGAGAAGGCACAATTTCAAATCTCCCGCCGCATTTGCATACATACACATACAGAGAAAAGTTCATCGTCTGCGCCGAATTAAACACGGCCCGTTAACTTTAAAGACGGATTACGATAGCCAACGACCAAGGCTACGTACTAAACATGTCAAATTCAACGGGCCGGATTTAATAAATTAGTCAGAGTGGGCTATTTTAGTGCAAGACGTCAGATTTTAAACTTCCCGCCATTTCCATATACACATAGAAAAGGCCATTATATGAACTGAACTAAATGAGGCCCGTTAATTTGAAAGACGGGTTATGATAGCCAACGACCAAGTCTATGTAAAGAAAGTATCACATTTAACGGGCCGGATTTAATTAACGCGCAACAGCGATACTTATGGGAGGGGGGGGGCGTGTACAAGGCGTGTGGAACATGGCGATCAAATGGGCCATCTGAATCGGCTGCTGGGAGGGTTAAAAATCAATCTGCCGTCAAACTAAACGTGGCCCGTTAAATTCAAAGATTGATACTGATAGCCATAGGCCTAGACTATCTACTAAACGTGTCAAATTCAACGGGCCGGATTTGATTAAGAAAGTTAATGAGTTAGAGAAGGCAGAATTTCAAATCTCCCGCCGCATTTGCATACATACAGAGAAAGGTTCATCGTCTGCGCCGAATTAAACGCGGCCCGTTAACTTGAAACATCGATAATGATAGCTCAAGCTTCAGATTGTTAGCTAAAACTATTTCATTGAATGGGCTAGATTTAATTAAGTACTTAAGGCGGGACTAATTGAGGGAAAAGGGTAAGAAAAACGGCTGCTCATGATACGGATTGCTGGGATGGGGAAAGTCTTCCTGCCATTGAACTAAACGTGGCCTTTTAACTTTACAGATTGAGAATGGTAGCTCAAGACCCAGACTATCCTTTTAAAGTATAAGATTGAACGGGCTGGATTTAATTAGGGCACCACATTGGAACGAGATTTGTTATTCGGGTTTCAAATTTCCCGCCTTTACAGCTAGAGAGAAGGTCTACCTGTTAATGGACAAAACCTACTTGTTGCTCATATACTAAATCCGGCCCGTCAAATCTAACAATTCTAATAGATACTTGGGCTTGTCATGTATCATTTTGATTTCAAGTTCACCGGCCACGTTTAGTTTAATGACAGAAAGACATTCTATACGGAATGCCGGCATCGGAAATGTCTTTCTGCCATTGAACTAAACGTGGCCCATAAACTTTTAAGATACAGAATGATAACAAACGGTCAAGAGTATCTGCCTAAACTATGAAATTGAATTTAACGGGCCACGTTTAGTTTGACGGCAGATTGATTTTTAACCCTCCCAGCAGCCGATTCAGATGGCCCATTTGATCGCCATGTTCCACACACCTTGTACACGCCCCCCCACCCCCCACCCTCCCATAAGTATCGCTGTTGCGCGTTAATCAAATCGGGCCCGTTAAATGTGATACTTTCTTTACATAGACTTCGTCGTTGGCTATCATAATCCGTCTTTCAAATTAACGGGCCTCATTTAGTTCAGCTCATATAATAGCCTTTTCTCTGTGTATATGGAAATGGCGGGAAGTTTAAAATCTGACGTCTTGCACTTAAATAGCCCACTCTGACTAATTTATTAAATCCGGCCCGTTGAATTTGACAGGTTTAGTACGTAGTCTTGGTCGTTGGCTATCGTAATCCGTCTTTAAAGTTAACGGGCCGCGTTTAATTCGGCGCAGACGATGAACTTTTCTCTATATGTATGCAAATGCAGCGGGAGATTTGAAATTCTGCATTCTCTAACTCTCGTGCCTCGTTAATTAAATCCGGCCCGTTGAATTTGACACGTTTAGTAGATGGTCTAGGCCAATGGCTATCAGTATCAATTTTTGAATTTAACGGGCCACGTTTCGTTTGACGGCAGATTGATTTTTAACCCTCGCAGCAGCCGATTCAGATGGCCCATTTGATCGCCATGTTCCACACGCCTTGTACACGCCACCCTCCCATAAGCTTAAGTATCGCTGTTGAGCGTTAATCGAATCCGGCCCGTTAAATGACATACTTTCATTACATAGACTTGGTCGTTGGCTATCATAATCCGTCTTTCAAGTTAACGGGCGACGTTTAGTTCGAATGGCAGGAAGACTTTCCTTATGCTGGCAATCCGTATAGCAGCCCATTTTCTTACCTCATTTTACTCAATTAGTTCAGCCGTGGCTCCTTTATCAAACGTGGCCCGTCCAATATAATAGTGTTAGCTGATAACCTGTGTCTAAAGCTATCATTATCAGTTTTTCAAGTTCACGGGCCACGTTTGGTTCAATTACAGAACGTCTTTTAGATTTCAAACTAGTAAACACGCCCTGCATGCTCTCTCCGGTAGGTGTCGCTCTTATAGCTTATTTTCAAAATTGTTTGTTTTTGTTGTCTTAAAGCTTCAGCAAAAGCCCCTAATCGACAAATAACTGAATGTATATATAGTTTGTATACATCCACGTCGCAAAATCCGTTCAAATGTACTAAAAGAAAAAAAAGAGAAACGAATGTATAAACACGAATCGGATGCTAGCTTTCCTATAAACTTGAATCGGCTGCTCGAATGGGCTGCTAGAATGGGCTGCCGAAAGGGCTGCTAACTTCCAGTTGGTCTCCAACCGTTCTAACACATGATTGGGAAATTTGCTTCATTGCAAAAATTCACAGTACTCAAAGTACAAGTCACATAATTTAGATTTAAGTTTAAAAAAGTCCAAAAAGGCCAATTTTTTTCTAAATCGACCAAAACTGTACAAGAATTATGTGTTTCTTTAGGTTTACATAAGTAATTTTCATTTCTTCGTTGGGTTGTCAAAATGAGGGGAAAGGCACCAATGAAAAGTGTAAACTTACATAAAAGTTAGCAAGTGAATCCTGACCTGCAGTTTGAGTCTAACTGCTAGGAGGCGTAGCTGTGCTTGCTAGTGAGTGGCACGTACATCCTGCACACACCTGTTAAAACTTAACCCTTACTCTGATTCAGACTAAGACCATGATAATCTATCATCACGAAACACTCACCAAACTGATTAACTGGGATCCCCCCTACCAATACAAACTTTAACTCACAAAACTTCTTTTGTCACTCGAGTATGTACAAAAGGAATGCCTGCGAAGTCACAAGCTGCAAGGTCAATAAAAACCTTGTGGGGGAAAACTTAGTCTTGGAAGCTTGCCTGAACTTGAAAAAGGAAGCCCTTGTATTCTTGTTCTTTGACTAACAGTGGCAGTGCAACCTTAGGTCCACATCTGGGTTTGCGAAGTCACAGGACAAACAGCATTGGCCAATTTTTGTCTAATTCAAAACATACAAGCTGCTGACAAGCTACCAACATACGCAATTACACATTAAAAATGTCTAATGCTTTCTAATAACTGGATAATACTTCCTTTCATGTCTGCTATACTATGATTACTTGTAAGCCTTTCAGTACCTTATCTTTCAGTACATATTTCTAATAATTTAAAACTCACAGCAAAGAGTGGATATGTGTATGTAAACTGCACTGACTATTAAATCCATTTTGAAGAGCTGGGAATATCTTCAAAATTTTTTTGGCTCTCACTTTGGTAGGAAACAAACTACATTACTGAATTTAGTGGAAATAGATGACATACTGTTATATGAAAAGATGACTGATTCAGCACTGTGTACTCAACGCACAGAACAACTAGTATCACCTAAAATCCACAGGTCCCACCCTTATAGTTGACAACTTACTGCCTAATTGCCTGACAACTAATCCATTTGAAATAGTAGGGTATTGACTCAAAGGGGCAGGGACAGGCCCACCTTAATACTTTATGTGCTAAGTATCAAGTATGTTTGATTGGCATTAATTTTATTGGCATTGTAAAACCTACATTGAACCTAACAAAATGGACGATCCTGACAAGATTTTTTAAAAGTCATAAGGGGAAAGAAGTATCTTTTACAGTATACTACATACGTTAAACCTAAATGTTAAAAACCAACCTGCCTGATAGCCCTGGGTCAAAGCGTAGGAGGGCCACACATATAACAAACAACATTACCGTTTCGTTGTTTATACAGGGCCACATCTATAGACATCTTTCAACTTTTAATTTGGTCTGGTGCCAGTTTCAAGTGAGTTTCCAGGTGGCAGTGCATTGCTGAGAAGAGCAGTTTGGCTCCAGTCATAGAGACTTGTACAGATGCTCGGGTGATGGCTTGTAGTATTTTCAGAGGCTACAGAATATGTCAGCTCTATCCAGAAGTACAGTTAGGCATGTGCGTGTACCATCTACAGTGGAACACATGTACCTAACTTACTGTGAAGGGGTTTCCTATGACTAAACCTGAAGAACTTCTTTGTCTGTGGGATGTAGGAGTGTGTATGGGGTTACTGGAAAACCTTGATGCAAACATGTCTTGGATAATTCTGAGCATTACACTGTGTGACTGAATGGACAACTATATGTGAAACAAGCTCCAATACAAAGAAAGTAATTATTTCAATGAAGTATCAGGGAATACAGTGCATATATATACCATAATATACATGGATAATTGTAGCAAAATGGCCTTTGACCTGTGTGTCCAAAGTTGACACAATCTAGCTGTAGGGGACAGGTGTTTAAATGGTTATGTGGCCCCTTTGTTCTCTAGAGGGGGGTTCCATTATTGGCCTACCTAGTAGAACAGCTACTATTGTCAGATACTGATTGATCAAGTAGCGCCTTAACTAAAAAAAGAAACGTTTCATCAGGCAACACTTCAATTTGGTGCCACCCATGTTGTTATCCAAATACTAGTACTTATTTTCTTCCGCCCTACACTTTAAGATAACCTAAAGCAAAGGTGCCCTGTAGTATATGTATCTACCAAGAAGAAGAGACAGAGGAATTGCACAAGTCAACTGAGGACACAAAAAACTGTTGATAACAGACAGTGGCAGGTGGCTCTTTCTGTGTGGATGTCAAGTGCAAATCTGTCCAGCCTAAGAACCAAGCACATGTATCAGGACGGAGCTACAGCCAGATAAGCAGGATCAACTGCCTGCTAAATAGCTTCTTGCCAACACTTGTAGCAGCTTTACCCTGGGCCACTGCAATGCTACTCCATCAGGGTGTCCATTGAAATTTGTTGCTGTAAGACCGATAAAGCCTTTATCTGCACTCTCTTCATTATAGGGCCAATGCTATCTTGGTCATTTATTTGTCCAGTTAGCTCATATATTTACAGATTTAGTGCTGTAATCTGTTTGAATTATCCTGACCCGAAGTACTAAACTCCAATCAGGTGGCTTCAGGTAACTGGACTTTAGGCTCATCGTTTGGAACGTCTTTATTTTTACATTTACGTCATCTTAAGAGTGTTTGCGGCTCATGACATACCTTCCGACACACGTATAACATTTCAACTTGGCAGTTACCATACTGAATAGACTAGGGTTGATGATTTTAATGGTTCGATGTTGGCAGACCCACCCAGATCGTGGGAAGGTAATACTTTGTAGTTAGACCCGACCGGACTGTATACGTGTCCCCAATCGGTCTACACCAAGTGATCAATCAAACGTTAATGTACGAGCCCTAGGGTGGCCGGATGTCATTAGGGCATTGTTCCAGGGGAGCCTGGTGAGAGTGGTATGGTGGTATATACAGTCAGTGTACTGCCTGGTGGCAAGGATATAGGATATATGACTCACTTTAGGGGGCGGATTGTGGCAGATGGATTGAAGAAGATAAAACTTTCTGTATACAATGTACTATCATATGTTTGGATGTAACCACCATTTTAAGTACTGTAATTCACTTAAATGTTCATGGTAGCAAAATTTGTAGTCTGAGAAAAATGAACATGTTCACAGAGCTATATGTTCACGATGGCGACAGGTGCAGAAAAAAGAAATTCAGCGAATTACAGACGTGACCACAAAACCACAAGCATAAAAGTACCGTGAAAAAAACTCAGGAATTACAGTACATTAAAAAACATTTACCAGTACCAAATTCTTTCAAGTGAAAACTTTTAAGAGAATGTAACCTTGAAGAACAGACACGTGTCCTTAGATGAGGCCGTAACCAAAATATACAAGGTACACAAATACTGGCAGCATCTACCTGACCTTTTTTGACACTGTATTGGTAACATTATGTTGTTTGGATTCCTTCCTAACACAATCATGATGTGGCAAGTCTGACACTTCAGCCTATTCATTGGAAGTAATAAATGGCACAAGGAGGGTTAAGCAAACATGTTTAAGGCACTTTGGGGAGGTTATATGAACTTTTTACTGTTCCTCTGTTTACAGACACCTTTACGACCCTTTACTGCTTTCCTGTTCCAACATTGCAGGTGCGAGTGATGATATTTTCTGAAGTATTTTGTTTGGTTTAAGTTGTTTTTTAATGGATGAAACAAAGAGTTTCAGATAAGAGGGATGTAGCATATGGTGTTAGAATGGATCTCGACATGCTACTAACAATCTGTGACTGACATATCCGTTGGTTCAACATGATGATGTAACAGGAACAACAGTATCTAGACAAAAGACAAGATAACAGTGAACACGTCACTAACATTCAAACTGTACAAAAACGAACAAGAACCACACAACATCCACACACTGTATCCCTGAGATGTTGATAAATTGCATATATCTTTTGAACATGAGCCTAGTTTGTCCATCTCATAGAAAAAATACACTTTGGTCTTCTCTTGGTAGTCTTCTAATGTTACAAAAAGATTAATTTTTCTGGTTGTCAAAATAAAACTGAAATCAACCTATTTTCAATTGATCTGCAATTTGAGTCTTTTACTTATATGCAAAGAACATGGACTTCTTTATCCATGTTGTTAAAACTCTTCAAGCTTCTAGGGAGAAAATGCTCTCAAAATATTTTATATTTCTTGTCCAGTACTGTATAGAGTACACAGTAATATGATTTAGACTGCAATGTAAAGATGAAGCACATGCCACTGAGGTTGCATGCACGAGAGCAAAAACAAGCATGAGGCAGTTGCATGTGTGAGTGTGTGTACGTGTGTGTGTCTGAGTACTTACCATGTGGTGGTGTCATATGTGGTCATACCAGTGTAAGGCAGGAGCTGGGACAGATAGACCTGCTGACTGCTGTACGTGCACGGTGTAGGGAGGACAGCGGAGCAACAGAGGAGGAAAGAGCACAAAGAAAGAGTTGGCCAGCAAGTCAAGAGAAGTGTGAGTAGAAAGGAATATACAGAGTAGTCGTCTACCAATTCTACACACCTACGAAGGAAAGAAAAGTCAAATTATATGTTATTTCATCATGCTATGAATAATTGTCAGCTTGAAATAGTACCAGCTTTAAAGGAGCAAGCAATTATATGCAAAGAAAACAGATTGCAATTATATATTTATAGACATTTGTGTGCGCTGATCAAAATTACTGTCTGCAAAGGGCATATTATTCAGAACTGATTGTTTTCGTGTGACTTTCTTTATAATTAGAAAAGTTTTTGAATTTTGAAAACTTTTTTTTCTTACTTGCAATTTTTTCACCCACACACCCCCTTCAAACAACTTTTTAATTTAGTGTAGCCGAAGATAAATGTTGGCAGTCAAGTGTTGAAGACCATTTCCTGTTGCCAGTGAAAACTTGGGCGTGTCTGTGTGCTCTAGACTCCTCAACACTTGTTTCAAGGACAACAGTTTCAAGTCTACGGAATGACGTGACATGTAAGATTAAACTAGGGCCCAACACAATGCCCTGTGTCATAATTCAGTTTTACAAATAGACGCAATAAGACTGGTCTGCTTTAAACAAGCACATTGATTATTGTAGTCACTGACAGTACAAAATTACACTGAGCTAACAGAAGTGAACATTGCTAAGGTTTTCTCTTTTTTCATACCAACGTATCAGTGTTATAAACTGCATTATGTACACTATAGTAAGGCAAGTCCTTCCATCACTCTATTATCACACAGACTGCCTTTGTCACTGTTGACACCCAGTTGTGAATAGCTACAAAAGTAAACACAGGACTGAGAAACCTTACAGAGTCCTATATAAAACTGTACTTCACGCTAACTTGGTAAAGTCGTAAAATAAATGTTCTGTAACGCCTGGATAGCAGGCCTTTTCATCGAACAACTTCTTCTACGTTTGCTGCATCTTTTATACTTTCAAGTTCAATTGTATAAAGATATATGAAAGGGATTTTCAAGGATTTAGCTAGCTACCGTAGCTTGTACATTATGTACATGAAAGCCGAATACCACTTTTATGATTCTAATTTTTGGCTACTTACTGGCGTCACGCAGATTCAGATCTTTCCTATTTGCTACTGATACACTCTCCCTAATTATATAGCCAGAAGGATAACTATAAATCATGTTATAATAGATTATACCAATTACATCTCACAACTTGTGCTCTGGAGCTTTTTAAGTTTGAACCTTTTAGAAGTCATTCACATTTCCGACTCTTGAATCTTAGCTGTACAGCACTGGAGAGAACTGAACAAAATATATGAAATACGAAATACAAAGCAGTACCATCTCCCTCCCCCCTTCCAAAGGGTTACAAAGACTTATCCTCCCTAAAGCTGATATGATTCAATGAGCAATTGTTTTATGAAAAGGATCAAAAGCAAGGTGACCTTTGCCAGCCATTGATTATGACATTATGCACGGCTAATTTCATGTGCCCCACAGACATGCTCTTGGCAGTCACATGATGTACGAATAACCTCAAAAATCATACGCATCGCCAAGTACATCATCATACGTTCCTCTCTCGTTTTTACTGAAATATTCATACTTATCGCATCAAAGATGACCCTACTGCAAACCGTGTATGAAAACTTCGAAAGGCTGCAGGACTTTTGCTTGGCTAAATCCTTTTACAAAGAACATAAGCCAGGTTGCCTTAAGGGCCCCGTTTTGACCCCCACACAAAGCAGGTAATGTGACTATGTCGGACTGAGGCAGGCTACGGTTCAGGTGAGACAGACAAAGGCTGATTCAAACAGGTGAGGGGAGGTTAGCCCTCCAGTGTTTGTACCCAGTTCTGGGTGACTTTATATTATTATTATGTAGCATCTTACATGATGTAGTGCTGGGGTTACTGAGAAACCATATGCAGGGCTGGAAATACCTGCAAATATTGAAAAAATCATTTCAACCCCCCTCTGTGCATCAATGTCAACTGTATTAAACTATCAAGAAGAAAGCAAAGAACACTATAAAAAGACTGTTCAAAATTCAATTATAGAGCGTGCCTTTCTAAATCTAGGCTACAGCAAAAATGACATTAGCAAACAGGGACAAACTTAGCAATAAGCTTTGCACACAAAACTACAGGCACTGTTGAAAGGTCCTTCTTCATGAAGAAAAGAAAGAAATCAACATACACTATTGAGAGTGACTATGAGGTAAAACTAAAAGGCAGTGGAAGGAGAGGGATGGGCTCCACCTTCCAATACCATGCTCTAGATATAGTGGATCAACAACCAACTGCCCTTACTGCCTCGAAAAAGCTATAAGGCTAACTTTAACTTCAAAATATAAATGGCCAGATCATATCAAATCTTCATACACACATCAAAACAACATACACACATAAAACAAAGCATGCACAACTGAATAAACACTTCTAGTGAAGTTGACGGCCACTTTGATGACCAGTGAATTGTACAGAAGCTACCCCAGGATTAGCAGGGATGGGAGAACCAGATAGGCACCAGGCCAGACAGCCGGTTCCTGAAACTAGAGCTGAGGTTACTCTGCCTGTCTACTGGTCATGGCCACGGGATTTACCAACGGGTGGTGCGGAATTTTAAATCACGGCAGACTGTTACTCAGACGCAAGAAGGAATACTGTAATTTGCTAAATATGTTCACGGTAGCAAAAGTTCACGGTCTGAGAAAAATGGAGGTGTTCACGGAACTCTATGTTCACAGTGGTGGCAGGTGCAGGGAAAAGAAAGTTGGCAAATTATCTGTTAACGCCTTTTTTAACTTAACGGTAATGATAAGTTTGCATTACAGACATGGCCGCAAAAAAACGCTAACATAAAAGTACCAATTTGAAGTCAAACTTAAATGCAAATGTTCAATATTCGCAAGTTATATATCACAAATCATAATGATAATTAGGTACAGCCTAGGTCTTGAGATATCAGTTTTATAAAACCTGGCCAATAGATATTCAGGCCATGAAATATGTCTCGATATTCTATACAATTTTGTTGGCATTTGAGAAGTCAATTTTTCAAACTCGTGCTCCAAATTGAGTCAATAGCTCACCCTCTATTGTGTGCTTCAATCCAGGAATGTGGAGACCCTGTTTTAGCTGCTAACATGGCCTAGAAGGAATCTGTTCATGTAGTAGTAAAGAAGTGGAAGGGGGTGGGGGGTGGTAGAGCACCATGAAGATGGAATGTTGTGGATAAACAATTCTCCTCCCTGGACAAGGAACAAGGATCTAGACTATAAACAACGCACAATAACCACCTAAATACGCTTATGCACATTATAAAGCTGTAGGCAAGGAGCTCCTTGCTGTAGGGTATGATTGTAACTCTCCATGCTGTGGGCTGGATGGCCATTGTATTACTTGTATCGGCCAGGGAAGCAGAAAATGCAATTTGTGCAAATTGTTTGGCACAGACTACATGCAATTTTTCACGGCTGGTGCACCCTGAGCACTGGGACAAACCACTGTGCACAGACCTGCGGGGGTGTTCTCATAGTTGAATCCTAGCCATTATTCTACCTTGTGTACAGAATCGTATTTCTTGTAACAAAGAAATGACAAATGCTGAAACATTTCTAATGACTTGACTTGGCAAAGATATTTCTTAGTGACTTGGCATGTAATTCTCATGGTGATTTTGCACGTATTTCTTGTGGTGTTCATTTTTCTTTGTCCGGCTCAGAGCCAGGCAAAGCATATACAAAGCACTACAAAGTGACGCAGGAAAAAAGAAACAGAGCCATCCATCTATTCTGGGACCAATTAGAGTTTAGACCTGCTACAAACTACAGAAACTGGTTGCAACAGAACTGAACTGGCCAGCCTAATTTTGCCTCCATGCCAGCACAGAGAGTACTCCCTGCGTGCTCATTACTTTCACACTGCTTTCACAGCCAACAAAAGGGGGACGTAGGACAACATGAAAGGCCCAGAGCCTTTTCAGACCCCACGCACTGGAGAATTTATTCTCAACTCACACAGATCCCATGCTGACCCACTTTAAGCACACGCATGCTGCCAGCGGAAGCCAGCCATTCAGGCACCATTTCAAAAGGACACTAGGCGAGGAAAGCCTTTTCTTTAACCTTCTCCCTGCCTTGTAACCAACAGAGATTGGGTGCCAAATAGCTACCTTAGCAGCCTGAGGGTTAAAGAGACCAGGCAGGCCAGAAAAAAAAGCTGCTAGGCTATATCTGTCAGAAATGAGATATGTAGTCTACTGAAACCATAACATTACAAACTTTTACACAATGAACTCACAGCCTATTATACAAAGAAAACGGATACAGAACAGACACACTGTGAAAGAGCCCAATGGCTAGTTAACCCACCTCTTGGATTTTCCACCCTACACAGGATTTGTGAAATGTGATCTGAAGGCATTTCCGTCGTCCAAACAGAGGACAAGTCAACTTGACCACCAAACATCTGGCAAGGGGTAAAGTGAAGACTTTGTGTATTTTTTTTGTAGTAATCACTGACAAAAAACCTCCATATGCACACAATTTTGCAATGGGCAAGTTCTTTTTTTTTTTTAAATTACGAGAATAGTACAAAAGGTAAATGCTACAACAAATGCTAGGATAAGGCTTTTAAGACAGAGGTGAGTTGACAGGAAGGGTTAAAGTTACACAAGAAACATGAACTGCTGGGGACAGGCTTAACTGTGTGTTTGCAGTAAATGAGGCACTAATGCTTCATATAGGGGTGAGGCCTGCCCAAGTCACTTCTTTGGTTTTCACTTCAATATAGAATCCGTCAACACTCTCATGCCCGTAGCCAGGATTTTGAATGGGGGGGTTCGTCCCACTGCTTGAGGGGACCTCGAGCGCCGTAGGCGCGAGGCGAGCGCCGAAGGCGCGAGGTTCCTAGGGGGTCCGGGGCATGCTCCCCCGGAAAATTTTGAAAAATGAACCTTCTAAAATGGCATTTCGTGCATTTTTGAGAGGATTTCCAAGAAAAAATCAGAAATAAATTTTTATTCAATGACAACGGGAGCAGTTTTTCTACGATTCCAGTCCATCTTTTCAAGAAAAATCTTGGACCTTTACATAAAATGTGCACCAAAAAGTGGACCTTTACATAAAATGTGGACCAAAAAGTGGACCTTTACATAAAAAGTGGACCAAAAAGTGGACCTTTGAGCCTTGTGGGGGGGTTCTTCCGAACCCCCCGAACCCCCCCTCGGCTACGGGCATGACTCTATGGGGTTAATATATATGAAAAACAGTAAGACAATCCTCAGAAATTGTGTATCACACTGAGTAAAACGACAAAGTACAAGGATCTTTCCTCTATGAGTTTATCTTTAACCATCTGATCATGGGAGAATGATTTTCAAGTAGATACCAGGAGAGCAGATTTCAGTGTTTCCTAACTGCCCAATACGAAACGTAACTAAAAGATAAAATCTCTTCCTCATCTCTGCTTGGAGACAGAGATGAGGCTCTCGATACCCCCTGTAGATCACATATCCTGTCTACATATTCCACAGTCCGCACGTTTCCATCTCTGGTTTGTTTGGCCAGCCTGTACGGGGGTTAAAGGGCATGTCAACTCTCCCAACCTCTCCAAGTCGATGATGAGAGCAGGATTGGCCTCTTGCGACGTGTACAAGGCACGAGTATTAACACACGCGCACTAGGAGACCCTGTTTACCATTTGTACCCAAGCCCTTCTAACTCGGGAGGAATAGCTGAGATGTTTGCATCCCCTGACCTAGTTGCCGAGAGATCCTTTCATTTGAAGGCAGTCAGCTGTTTGGCCTGCTGACATGGACAGTGAACACAGCGCTCTTTGAACAAGACTGTACCACCAAAAAAACATTTGCTTTGTTTCAACAAACTTTCCTTCAATCAGACTTAAAGGTACTCAAGGCAATTTCAGGGCAGTTAAAACTTCAATTTTCTGGTCATTGTTTTTTAATGTAGTAAGTTGAATCAACCTTATCCCATGCCATCCTAATCGTTGCGAGGCAAAAATGTGATATTGCTGATGGAAAAGGGTTGCTTGTTTTGTATCGTAGTCTTGTTTCAGCTATTTATTGGTGGTACCAAAAAATTAACGGAAATCCTAATGTTTCCGGGCTATTACAAATACTTGTAAGTATGAAATGATGACGATAATGTGCTAAGAAATGGCAGTAATTCAATATCAACGAGATTTCTTTTCACCCAGAATATACTTTGTTTTGCCATCCTTTGATTGCATTGGATACCTTAAAGATTATGCACACCTTCTATGTTCACAACTGGGTTTGAAATCAGTTCCAATTTGTTTCCCAAGTCCATACATAAATATTGTGACACATGGAAGTTGTTCCTTAGCAAACAATCAAATTTACCATTATTGCTTATACGGCAAACTTTTGGACATATCAAGGACAGTTTAACACAGCTGGGCATACTGTACATTATGCAGTGTTGCTTCTTTTGTCTTCAGACACTGTAAGGTGTGTTTTCAGCAAATCAATCGTTTCCAAATCAGTGACTGTACTAAGAAGTAGCCTTTTGGTAGCCTTGGGTGAGATGCTAGTTAGTAGGAGAACCTATATCCACTCTACTGCCCAAATGACAGACTGTTGGGCTTATCACTATTCCAACAAGATTTCTTCCCAACTTGTGAATTGCATTTTCCTAAAAGATCAATTTTTTCACACTGAAATTGTGTTCATTTTAAGGAAAATTCTTTCCATCTGTTTTTACTTTGCTAGACCACCTACCCAGGGCTATTCCCTCTGTGTAAGCTGTTGATTGATTGATTAATTGATTGATTGATTGTACAATATAAATCATCCTGTTCAAGACCCACTCCAGTCCAGCCAAGCAACTTTGTGCCATAACAGACCTTACACTACAGTACCTACACACAATAGCTCAACCCTCGACCTATCAAACTCTTAGTCTTAAAATGACTTCCTCAGTTCTTCCCAGACACCAACCTGTTCGAATGCACCTGTCTAGTCCATACCACCTTGTAAGGGGTTTAGCAACAAACACTTGTTAGAAACACTGAATGGCTACAGCCTTAAAAGACATAAAACACCATCTCAAAGACCTTTTGTTAGACTCAATTGTGTATGTAAGAAGGAAGTACACACAGACTACCACACTTTAGAATGTAGACAGACTGTGCTCTAGTTTTGTACATGTACACTGTGTGCATAACACAAGATAATCGCAGACACAGTATTCTTCTGTCTTAACTGTTCAGACTTCTATGCGAGAACTACTGAAACCCCCCACATGAGGGTGAAAGCCATCTCCGGTGTCTGTTATTACTTGCGTACTAAATCCCAAGCTATGGGGGACTTTGCCTGGCTTTCTCCACTCGCTAATCGCATAAGACAGCCAGGCAGGACAATACCAACCTACAAACAACCGACTCGTGTTATTCTTTTTTTAGTTTTCGCAACAAAGGCCATTCATTATGAAGCTTTAGGTTGTAATACTCAATTGTTATTTGTATAGACAGTCCTTTCTGGGGGGGAAGAGCTTTTTTTTGCTTTTCTAAGTACATGTACTTCTAAATCTTCTTCTCAAGTCTTCTAGTTCTATGCTTCTCTACCTACACAAAGAAGAGGGCCTGCATGGGGGTGTGTGTGTGTAGTGATTACGAATTACGCAAGATTTTGCCGCTGATTACAAAATACGTTTAAGTCTCAGAGCTAATTACGACTTTACAATTTGTGGCTAATGTACTATTACGAATTACGTTGATTTTTGCGGAGGCTGCCTATGAATTACGAAGTCTAAAACGCCAGATTACGCCTTACGAAGAAGGGCATGCAGGCCCTCAAAGAACAATCAACAGTTTGATAAATGAATTCTTACACAGCTGTCTTCTGCTTCAGTCCAGGGGCTTGCCAAAACAAACATCCCATGAAACATATAAATCAATTCTTGACAATAAATAAAATGAATACTGCAAATACAAACTTCTGTATTCTAATAACAGTTCCACTTTCAAATCTAGATTAATAATATACCATACACAGTGTAAATATGATACAGGATGAAAGCTATCAGGTAACGTTTTTCGTTTTGCACATGTACATAATACATAAATCTATCAGCGTATGCACTCTGCACACTTCTGACCATGTGCCTAAAGAGAAAGGTAATGTTGCATGTGACACCAGGCTTCTGTTTAGCACTCATCCCTGAACACTGTGTGGAATTGTTTGGACAGTCTGGCTGTCTTCAGTTGGGCATTAAGACGGAAAATAAATAAGGGATGGAACCAAGGAAGCAGAACCAGGAAATACGCTTCTTGGATAATAAATGAATAGCAAGCCAGAATGGTTTCTGAAATATTGTTTACGGTACTCTTCAGTATCATTTCCTAGATTGCTAATATGACAAATTAAATAATTTATACACTACACAGTATTAGAATACTTGTTTAGGCTAGAATAGATTTTTACCAGACCAGATCATTCAACAATGTGCACCACATGTCCAAACCTAAGTTCCCAAGTAACATCAACAGCAATATAGAGGCAACATTCATTTCAGCATTCTCACTGTCAAAAGCATTGGTGTTTACGAAAAGAATCTACATTATTTTGAAACTTACTGTTAATTTTTAATTTTGTTGATTTAGAAACCTTAACAATGTTGCCAGACAAATATAATCCAGACACAACTCACGATAGTAGCAAAGCGATCACTTATTACCAGAGACAGGATTTGTGACTGGTGGATCGATAGCCCAATTTAGCAGGTACGAATTGTGTACTCTGTTGCATCATTTTTCCGATAGTATGATATCGCAGGGATTGCAACTCCATCCCAATTCCTCCATGGATCATGCTGGCCAATCTGTGTACTGATGGAATTACTGTAAATCGTAAAAAATTTTGCAACTTGGTTTAATCTATTTTGCTATAGGAGTGAAAGGAAGATTTTCACAGTTGAAACAATTCTATAGTAGTACAAGGAAGACACATTGACCATGTCATGAAATCAGGAAAAATGCAAAAATAAAAACGCCGTGAAAGTTATGATTTACAGTAACACGTGATTGAAGTTTGGTTGCCTCGTGAAGATTTTCACATGTATGAATATCATGATTTTCATATTCCATAACCTTCTGAATCTCTGACCTGATGATGTGCCCATGTCTAACCATCCATGCCAAATGTTTACTTCTGGACTGGGCTGCGTTATGTTGACTTGCAGCCAGAGTTATGTAACAAGTCACCACTCGGAGCATCTTATACTCCACATTTGGAAAGGCAACTAGATCTGGGATTACCATACTCCAGAGAGGATAACCCTTTATCAGTGGAGGCATGTAAACTTGTATGCGAGACGAAGCCTAACAGAATGCCTTACAACTACCTCATAGGATGTTGTGCCAAGTGCGGGTGCTATGCACTGCAACAGGAAACATACGACAGGTTACATTCTATCAAAGGCAGCACCTCGTGGGCTTGAGATTGAGTTGATTGGGCAACATGACGTCAAAGCCTACTTTTAAACGTTCGTTCAAAGCGTAACTAGTATAATTAAAACTGAGTGTGCCTCCCACAACACACCTGTGGCACTTGCAATTTGTTTCCCAGCAGGGAGCTTGTAGATTCTCCTTTACCTAAGATCATTTAATACACCGTAAATAATGTGTTTTAATTTTGCGGTGATAACATTTTGCTGAAGAAGGGAAATGGAGGTTTTCACTGTGTATTAAAATCAGGGCTGAAACAATTCTGTAAGACAGTAGTGACGTAATTTGTGACATCACAAGTCTTCGATTGAGAGGTCAACGCAAAAATAAAACCGCGGCGAAAGTTTACACATTTACAGTACTTTGTCAAGAAACAGGAATGACTGCTCTTTGGGAAGGTTGATCCAGATGTCTTCCATATAGCACATCAGTAAGTAGATGTCACTTGACTCACATCATTTCTTCCTAGCTAGGGATGTGTCAAGCCCAGGTAACCCCTTGAAATAGGATGTAGGCTAGTTAGTTACATCTAAATACATTCCTTACATACTGAAGGAGATCTCAGGTACAGATACAGACTACTACAGACAACCTACCATACACTGCCCACAGGCACCAGCATTTATATATATCCATCCTTTTCACTAGAGGAACTGACCCATAACACAGAACCACTTATTAAATCTGGCTGAGGAGCCTTGGCCACATTTCTACAGATGATCTGGGGCAGCGATAAGTTTGGGGGATGTCAATTCTTTCCAATGACAACATTCTGTATGTTATATTGTCTTCTATTGAAGACATGCTATTTCACATCTTTTAACCTTTAGTCTGCTAAGGTAGCCATTTGGCACCAGATTTGTATTGGTTATGGGATTAGGCAGCAAGGAGATGGTTAAACATACATGTAATTGACCACAATCAAGGATGATCATCTCGGTATTATCTAGTCTATCATAACCACATAATTCACATTGTGGCTCCAGCACCTACAGTTAAGGACTGAAACAGGCCTGCCATTCATGCCAACAACTGGTACCAAAACGTGACCAGCCCCTCACAGTGGAGATTACATCTGCGCTAATTGACCAGAGAAGAAACGACCAAGGACACCTCCTTCCCAAGGTGTCTCCACCACTTTGTCATTCAGCGAAACACGTCAAGCAAACAGGATGCAGCCAGGGGGCAGCATTTCCCAAATACGGCGACGGTTGAATTCTCTGACGAATTAGCAGGTTAAAGAGCACAATCTCCGTAAAGTCGATACGATTTTACCAGAAGATATAAGCTTAGCAACAACTTTAAGCAATCATGTGTTATCAATTAATTACTCTCCAAGTAAAATATCTCTTCTGTAGCTGTGGTGAGCCTTGCTTAGTCAGTGGCCCGTGACGATTAACATAAGAAACAAACCCATGATCTTATCTCGTTATTCACCTGTGAAAAATTTCTCTGTTCACCACAGATTTTCACGGGTCATAAAACAAGATTGCCTGATAACGACTGGTGCATAAAATCTTCTTCTAAAAGGTAAAAGGCTAAAGGTTAAAGGGTTCAAAAGTTGCCATGTATGATTATGAATGTGGTTTATGGATCTTTTTTGTCCGTGGATTGTGAAGCTTAATCTTTGCAAAGACTAAAATTCTATACCATCGCACCCTTACTATAACTTGATCGGGAGAGCATGGTATCATCTATATAGCAGATAAGGTTTGTCAATGTCAACAACATTAAGCTTTACCAGACATACTATAATGTCTGGCCTTACAGGGACATTCATGCCACTTGTCACTTCCTTTGACAGGTGCAGAAGTGCTGCCAAAAGAGTCAGACTCAAAGAATGCTTTTAATCATAGGTTAGAAGCAAAGGGAGGCCGGGGGTCAGCTATTTCTGTAGGCAGCTCTCGCTAAACAGGTTTTCCTCCAGCAGCTAAGTCTTACTTCTGTGTCTCTGGATGTGGGACAGTCTGGAGTTCCCATTACGTTGGTTAAACAGTACAAGGCCAGGGACAGACTCCCTTTACCAGTAGATCTGAATTTGAACCCTTTCTGGTTACTTGATCTAGAAGCCAAGGTTACACTTGGTTACAGCATATGTGTGAGTAGTACACGGAATTAGCTTTGGCTGTGATCAATCGTTTATGTTATGATATAATATATAATAGCTTCCTAGACTTTAATACGTGAAGTGTGCTCAGGGTTAAATGGTGTGTGTAATTGTGAATATTACGAGCAATAAAAGCGTGATAACAACTTCCATTTCACATTCATAGCTTATACATGAACAGAGAGTAATATATCAAAGCTAAATAATACACGTAAAAGAAAAGGTAACGTAGCTAATTGTCTATAGAAAAGCTCTATTAGTATTAGTTTTATACAAAAATGTATATGTATAGTTAAACTTGTCTTAATTAGTAACTGCAACTAACTGTCCATTTCAATTTGTCACATACTAATTTACTACTTCTTTTGTATTCATCTGTTAGTAATAATACTACAGCATGTAATTGTCTCATTTCCTGAATATGTGTTTGTTGGTTTTGCGCAAGTCATAGTCTAACGAAAAGACTGACTGACATATATATAGTCGTGCCATAGTTCACGTAACCTGTCACTGATTCCCTGAACGACCTGACTCGAGCAGCTGTGAGACGGGGGAAGTTCTCACACATCCGCCAAGCCCCGATAATGTCCACTAAAGCCCGGCCAATCATTCACCCACTAGCCAATATTTACCCTTGTTTCATATATGCCGCCTTTTGCAGTACTCAGTGTCAGTTGGCCTTTCATCTTGTAGCAGTACGAGCGGCAAGGGGCTGTGCTTATATCAATCTTAGGATGATAACGTTTTTTTGATACGAAGGGGACAAAACGAACCTTTCTCCTGGGTGCTTGGTTACACAAAGTTTGTACTGTGACAAAATATTAACATATGTAGCTTTAGCATGTTTAATGCTGACTTAACTATAAGAGTCTATGTATTTATATACAAATGTAGGTTATATCATTACAGGCTTTTAAACATCTTGCATATTAATCACTGCCTTGACCTTCTAAAAACTTCTATCACGATAATCTAAAGTCAACGTGACTTTATTGTCTTGCTTTGTGCTAAAAACCAAACAAGTGGAGTAATTTATCTGGCTTTATAGCACCTGTGTTGGGCCACTTCAATGTAGGCCAGACAACTGTTAGAGTGCACTCGTATTTTGAAAGCAGTCGAGCTGCAAGGAAACAATGTGATCCATGTGTACAGTCTTGTAGAATGTGTATCACCAATGCAGAATTTATGTCATCTACCGTATCATACCCACCCAAGAAAACATGCCTTTCAATGCGAAATTAGCAAAAGTTTGGTGTCCCTAAACCCAAAAAATGCAACAACATCAATTCCAATGTCCGAATTTTGTATTCCAATTTTTGAAAGCGGTGCACGCGGTTAGGGCGAAACGCAGTTCGAACCGTTCTGTGGAACATTTCTAAGCCCGGGCAGTACGCGTTAAGAACCCGGGCCGTACCGCTAGTTATTACACGATCTGGAACACCCGTATTAAACGTAATCGTGGCCCAGGTATGACATAAAACTCCAAATCCACACCCCTCACACTGACACAACATGGTATGTCCCTAACAGCTGTCACTGCTAGAACTATGATGTCATGATGACTATCCAGACTTCCACATTTGGCAAGCCTTTTTTGCTGATCAGGAAATCTGAGACAGAGGGTCCCCCAAGCTAATTGGATAACTATTGTTCAGCAAATATTACATGTGGGATATAGGCTTGGAGCTCAGTCAGACAAATATAGCACTGTTTGCATGTAAGTACGTACCCTGTTACCGACAACTGAGCTTAGAGCTGTGTAATGTCTGGGGTTTGTAATTCCTCCAAGTCTAGCAACAGAGACTAACAAAACTTGTCAAAGCCTTTTAGCTGCTAAGGGAGCCAAGCACATGTGACTGTAGTTCCCAAAATGGCATCCTACAAGAACACATATGTACCAAACAGGATACAAAGACTAAAAGAGGGTTTAATACAAGTGATGCAATCACTGCCGGGAACAAAGTTTGATATTGATTTGGAAAACATGACAGATATCAGCCTTTGTACAAATACTGTTTCTAAAAATAGCCTTTAAATTCACACCAGGAAAATGCTTTGAAATGTCACTAATTCTTACTACTTGTACATAATATATAATACTTACAGAAAAGTTAAACTAATAATTTAACTATATGATCTTGTAGGTTTGGAATAAAGTTGCAAGACACAAAGTCAAAGTTCTTATGAGTAGCACTCACTACAGGTGTAACAAATAGGTAACTGACCTTATATGTAAAATTTCATGTGTAACACACTCTGAGTTGAATTGTAAGACAAAATGTACTCACCCTTCTTCGCTGTTATCTGTCGCCCCTTCCGACCCCGCCTGTATCGCTGTTGACATCTGACCAATGGGAAACTCTCCGGGATCCAGCGGGTTCTCTAATCTGGGTGACCCTATCGCCGCGGCCAATAACATGGCGGCCGGGTTGCTCGCGGACAAGTCTGCCTGTCCGGCGGCTACACTGTAGTTCCATCTGTCCTGGTAATTGTAGACTTTCCCGGTGTCCATAGCAGCACTCTGTGACGACCCTGGTAGTGTCCTGGCCGTGGAAAGGTTGGCCGAGTTTGGAATTGGCTGAAGACTGGCGGCGACGTCCTTAGAGAAACCCTCAATGCTATTTTGGCTGGTGAACTCAGGCTTCCCCTTGGGGGCGACCGACTGTGGCTGTTGGGTGGAAACGTTTGGCTGTCCTTGGGGGATGGGGGGTTGGATTTGGGACACGTTCGGCTGGACTTGAGACATCCCCTGGCCCCCTATCATACCCCCCTGTGATATTACGCTCTCCAAGGGCATCCCGATGGGGTTTTCAGCGTTAGGATCCTGTCCGGGGATGTAATGTACCGAACTAGCCGCACTGGAGCTTCCCGAGCCACCCCCTCCTTATCCTCGTTGACTCTCAGGTCGGAAAAGTCTGCCTTGATCCCAACGTTTTCCTTATTCAACTGTTGGTCCGTGAAATCTGTACAAACCCACCTGCCCCGTTTCGTGGGCACGCTTGGTTCTATTTTGACGACCCTAAAACGGGACACTCCATTGGTATAGACCGACCCAGTCTGGCTCTCAGTATCTGACTGGTTCAGCGTATCTTCTGACCCGGACGACGCTCCGTCTACCTCCATATCCGACGTCTTCATGGACGAATCCAACATGTCCGACGAAAGGTCTTCCGTACGCGACGTGTCGTCCAGTTCGTCCGCGCTCTCGTACCCGTCCGCGAGGGACTCCCCCTCGCTCCCGGGACCCTTCACGCTGGTGATCTGAAAACAACTCTTCTTCTTGGCGGTGGAGGCAGCCTGACTGTTCGCCATGTTGGCGGCGTTTTCAGGTATATCCTGAGCGGCCGCGGGGGTGGGGCTGGGTTCCGAGTCTCTCTCCACGCTCGGGAGCTTCTTGGAAAACTTGTGCGCCATGTTGGAGTGACGGCCGGGAGTGCTCGGACTGGAGGACGGGTCACTCATAGCTCCTCTACAGGGTCACCGCTCGGGACCTGCGACTGAGGGACAGAATGGGGTTAGGTTTGCTGTTCACTCACATAAACGGGGTAAGGCGGCGGATGTTTATGCTTATCACGTTGTCACTTTTGACTCCAAGCAATCTTCACTATGTCCTGTCTGAATTGAAACAATTTATTACGTCAGCAGTGTCTGTCTACCAAAAACAAGTTCATAACATTAAAGGGAGTATCCCCCCCTCTCCGTATTTTGTTTTCAAGACGTCCTGTACAACTCAGTGATGAAGACATGTTACACACACCATAAGCCTGGTGTGTTATGCTGTGGGCAGTTATACCGGCTATACACAGATACAGATCATACAGATAAACCGTAAATGGTCTCGACACACGCAACAATACGTAGTACATATTGTTGCGTGTATAACTCAAGTATACGTACGTATTATGTACATGTCATTTTCATTGAGTTATACTTGCAGGTAACTACATTAATGCACAATTTCAAATAGTTGAAATAAATTTTCTATACAGAGAAAATGTCTTGAACTCTGCCAAACTTATGCTTAAAGTTTAGAGGTTTTGTTTTGTACCTGAAAACTACAGTTTTTGCTGGAAGTTAACAGCCAACAAAAGGTCTATTCGAAACAACTGCTGCTACATTGATTCTAACCACACGTTATATTATAATACTTCAGTAATACATGCAGCGTTTGTCTGTCTGCTATTGCTAGTTTGGACAAGAAATTTCTAGTCATTAATAATCATTAATTACATACTAGTTCTAGTATTTGAGTTACTCTGCTCTCTGTTGTGGGCAAAGTTTACTCACCAAATTTACACTGGATACAACGTACGTCAGCAGGAACAAGGTTTCATCTAAGATCTTTGACGAAACTCAACACAGAACTTCCCCGCAACTTTTTCTTACTTCTTTGTCAAAACAGGTGCGGATCACCCATTCCCTTTGGAATAATTAGTTTGTTTTGGTTCAAGTATCCCGTTTGGGGAATGTTTGCCAAAGTTCCGGCAAAGAATGACGTGCGTTGGTAGTTCACACCTTGAAAAGTTAGCTAAGCTCATCATACAAAGCTTGACGGACACATAGTACAGCACAAACAGTACCCGCCTGCTAAACAAACCCCAATCATTCACACTCACCATACTTATATACATAATCATCTTCTTACAAAAGGAGTGTACTACACTACATTTAGAAGTCAACACTACAAAAGGCCATATGCTGGCTTATGATATGACAATCATATCCTATAAAATCGTATATGATTCACACGTAGCCATTTTACACATGTGGTAGGAAAAGTGAGTCACGCTGGGTATGTAACGTTCGTTACCTTTGTTGTTTTGTTTTGTTACAATTACAAACAAAAAGTAAATAGTTTTGTACTCTTACAACAAGCAATCCAACGGCAAAAAAAAACGGCCTTTCGTTTGCATACTTATAACAGAGAAAGACGTAATTAGGCCATACCGTAGCCTGGTTTAGATCAGCAGATAAACAATGCCTGCAGCACAGTAAGAACGTAGTTGTCCCCAACAAAACACACACAAACCAGGGCTGAAACGTTTTCATTCATTTTCGGAGGGGTCGTGCTACGTATGCCTGTCGCTTGTTCGCCACTTTCAACACTCTAAAACAGCCAACTTTTTAAATAAATCGGGGCGCCATATGTAGAAGAGCGCCGATGTAATTGAGAATTGACAAGGGGGCAAATTTGTGGTGGAAAATTGAGAGGTAGAACGGCCAGGAAACTCGCAGATACAGGACTGCACTCGCTGTTTTCATTCAATCGGCCGCCCCCGACATGCAGGCCGTACCGCCCGCCTGTCTCCTGTTTCCAGACCGTCTACGTGGCCTACTGTACCAAATCAACACTCCCGAACAACACACATCTTTAGAGAATACACCATCCACGTACAGGGTGACGAAAGGCGGACAGAACCTCGAAGGGCAACTGAAATATCGGGCGAAATCTGCCTGGTTACACGGCACGAGCCCGAGTGAGTGATACTGCACAACCCAGGACCCCTTCGTACCTTTCAAAAGCCAGAAGTGGCCAGCGAAATTGCCGTTTTCAACACCAAAATATCGTCTTCTGTGAAGAAAGGGACTTTACCTTACCTGTATACCACATCATGTTGGCCTACAATCCTTTCCAGTTGAAATTCTGACCAGAACAAGGTTGAATTTCCTGCTGAAAAACTCGCCCAAAGACGTAGACAGTTGTTCTTGAAAACAAAATGGCGAACATGTGGCGCGCAAAGCGTAGTGGGAAATCCTGGGCTATGCGGGGGGATTTCCGCGAACCTGTCATCTTCTAAATTTTGCTCCGATTGTATTTTTAAAAATCCCCCTCCGCTTAAACTTGTACGGTTCCTATTCACGATTCACTTTCACAATTTTCTCATACTTATAAAAAGGACTTAATCTGGTTGCTTGAGTGCCTAGGAAACTAAAATGTGGGGCTAACATGCCACACAATAACTTGGGTTGATAAAATGTTTATTTTCTGTGAAGCGGACTTTTCGCCCGATTTTTTTTTCATTACTTCAGAAACCAACGAAATGAAGAAAGGACTTTCAAATATTGTTATATTTCTTCTTAACTGCACAAATCTTTATTGCAAAAGATATACTGAACCTGAACATCAGCTACGCAGCTATTTTGGCTCTAGCAATGTATTACACCTGTTTACAAGAAAAGCGTTACGCTTCGCCGCCTGCTTTCAGTAATTACATGTAATTGATTACAAGTGCTCTCATATTGCTAGCATAAACAAACAATTAACTCTTGCAGCGTGTCTTTTTAATATGATAGGCACCCTCCTTGGGGAGATGGGCTCATTAAAAAAGTACCACTTGTAACAGCTATTAAAATGTCAATAAAGTAAAGAACCTAGAGGAGCTACCTTCAAACATAAATGAAATTTGAAAATTATGCTGTCTGGCCAAGGCGATTTTTTGCTCCATTCTACTCTGAGCGGTTGTAGGCGTATTCCGTGTCAAAGGCTTTGTATTTCTGTTTGCGTTTGAATACTAGTATTAGCGGGCTACAGTGCTACAGTGAGTCAAGGGGAGGCAACTACAGAAAATTGCTACAAGTAAACGCAGATATGAACTTTCACCACTTTTTAGAAACATACGAACCGACAGACTCCAGAGGAAGTCTGAAAAATCAAAACGTGTTTAGTTTCTGTGATTTCTGATGTGAAGAACTAACGTTATTCTATCATGAAAGTTCATCTGTGTTGGTAGTTACATGTTTAAAGTTAAAATTTTTGGTCCAACAAAAAATTCTTTCACCTAGAGCTTTTTTGTGTTGGACCAAAAGTTTTAAATTTAAACAGGTAACGTTATTCCAAACCATTTACGAACGCACCAAGGGCATTGCGTAGTAGTTGCGCAATGCCTTGTTGCAGCAACGACCTCATGCGGTGACGTGTAATCACTGCAGGTCTTCGGAAGTTAGGCAAAAATGATACTAGTACACAAAGGTATTCAAGTATTTGTGGCGATTTGTATTGAGAAGTACTCATATTGTCATGCATGTATTACTTATGGTTGATCGCACGCACACACACGCGCGCGCGCGCGCGCATCTCATATACTATAACCATGTATAAATATTATTCTGCCTAGAAATTTATCTCGTCCTAAGAACATTCAGGAAAATTTCGTGGGGTTCAAAAAAGAAGAAGCCATTTCTCTCAAACAGATACCTCAGAGGGAAAAGATCGTCTTTCCCGTTTGATTGCTAGAAAACGGTACGATCTTCCCTCCAAACATCTGCTTGGATATTACATGACGTCACGACGGGCGCGGTCACACATGCCGGAAGTCATTTCTCAAAGCGGATATGACGTTACCAATTGTGACGTTTTGTAACCTTTGCCTTACGAAGTGACGTAATAACCTGTGTGTAGGTCAGGGAGGACGACCAAACAGTGAAGATTATCCATCAAAATGCTGCGATCTGCCCTGAAACTAGCGCTCTTACAGCGTTCAGTCGCCGTGTACAGCCTCAAGGAAGGGGTCAGGTACGGAAACATCATTCTTGTGGCTGTATCTTTCTTCCTTTTCTTCGAAAGAAGGCAACGTCCTTGGCTGCGATTTAGGAACTAAAGTAAAGATCTCATAGGGCCCGGTTGCAAATTAAAGCCAGCCCAAGTGTTCAAACATAACGCCGTGTTTCTGTGCACGTTTTCGGACTTTAGACTACGGACTTCGCTCTCTTTATCGTCTGGATCGTAGAACTGTGTGTGTTGCACATATAACGTTATCTGAGATAACGTTAGCTACTGAATGATTGCGTAGTTACTAGTACTAAAGTATAACGTTACAGGTGCGTATTTAATTTTGTAGATCTAGTAGTCGGGTGGGGTGGGAAAATATTTACATGTAACGCAATATTCCTAGAGCTAAATTATGTAACCATAGAGAACACCGAAATACGCCCTTAAAAAGCCCTTGAAATTGTTCAAGCTGACACCCCAGCACAATGCCGAAGGGGGGGGGGATTAAGGATTCTGAGTTATATCATGGAGGTAAAAAAAGAGTGTTCTCTTTTTTTACCTCCATGGTTATATTAAGTGTACCCATTAATGTGTGTGATTCCCTTCAACTTTTAATCAAAATGTTACTCAAATTTGCATATGTGTATCATGTGCATAATGCATTGCAGTTGACACTTTCAAAGTGTTTAACTCAAAGACCCAAACACAACTTTAAGATTAGATTATAACCCTTAAAAAAATATGTCAAGAGATGATTTTAAAACAAGACATTACATTTATAACACAGAACTGTGTCTCTCTCCAGGCCATCACTAGCCAGTGTGGTACGGCTGAACCAGCAACACTATGCCTCCACTGCAGCAAAGACACAGGTGTCCATTTCTTTCCTGTAAAATTACTTCATGATTGTAACTCATAACACCTTTAAAACTGACTTGTATTACCCTGGTACAATTTTTTCTAGCTCTATTGATTAAAAGCACAATGTAGCATGCTATATGCTCATGTACAGAATGTTTTGTCCATTGAGTGTGAGGACTTTTTGGCGACACCTCAGGGGAGAGCCTAAAGGTACAGTATTGTGTGCAGTTTGCAAGAATTCTAGGAATTGTACAGGCATTTTGTCCACAAGCATGGAATGTCCACAGGCATTTCTCTGAGCCACATCTATGCCCACATTCCTGGAAACCATTGGGAAGACCTGTCTGCCCCGGATGGCCCTACTTTCTGTGACCCTGGGGCTCATTCACTATACACTCAGGGGAGGAGTGCACTGTATCTGTCTAGACTTAACAGAACCAAGTCTTCCTCAAAATCACGAAATGATGGTAGTGCCATGCAAACAATAACCCTAACAACAACCACCGTCGCCATGGCAGTGTATGTTTTCATTGCCAGTCTTGTTTGTAACTTTATTCTGTGACTTTTCCAGGTAAAAGATGTTGAACCTGAGCCAGAAAAGCCTACAGAACCAAAGGTTGTCCAGGAGAAGGTGGAAGCTGAGGTGGAAGCTGCCCCAGCTGCGGTAGGTTACAGCTACAACGACATACATGTGTAAAACTCCTTGACTTGTTACTCAATCATTTAGATTGAATCAACCTTTTCCCTTCTGCCTAACTCTATAACCAATTTTGCAGATTTAGTCCCAAACGGCTTACCTTTGGCAAACCTTACCACGCTGAAGGTTAACTTTGAAACGACGAAAACCTTGTATGCATGTTGTACACATGTACTTTCTTGCCTTTTTCAGGGGACGAAGTCATTTGGGTTTGGCATGTTCATGGGGCAGGTGGCACCAGAACAGGTCTTCCCTTTTCCTGAAGGTAAGATTGTGTCACCTGATTAGGATGAACTGAACTGAAGATTGTGGAAAATATGATTCAACTTCGTTGGACTGCATTAGACCTTGCTACTGACCCATACATACATACAATCATAAATTATACATGTACATCTATATCATATATTTTGCTTATTGATTTTGTTATTACACAAAACAGCCAGCTGCAGTACTGTACACTATTCTAATTATCTGTTCTACAGTGCTGAATGAAGAGCAGAAAGAATTTCTACAGATGTTGGTCGACCCTGTCGACAAGTTCTTTGAGGTAAATACATATGCAGTATTACAAGATCTCTGTATCTGTATAGCCGGTATAATCGCCCTTCGGCGTAACACACCAGCTCTAACAAAATTAGATATGATTAAGAACCAGTGGATGTAATGAGAGAACCATAGAGAGAAGGTGTAGTGTGTATGTAGAGAGAATGTGTAGTGTGTATGTAGAGAGAATGTGTAGTGTGTATGTAGAGAGAATGTGTATGTAGAGAGAATGTGTAGTGTGTATGTAGAGAGAATGTGTATGTAGAAAGAATGTGTAGTGTGTATGTAGAGAGAATGTGTAGTGTGTATGTAGAGAGAATGTGTAGTGTGTATGTAGAGAGAATGTGTAGTGTGTATGTAGAGAGAATGTGTATGTAGAGAGAATGTGTAGTGTGTATGTAGAGAGAATGTGTATGTAGAGAGAATGTGTAGTGTGTATGTAGAGAGAATGTGTATGTAGAGAGAATGTGTAGTGTGTATGTATGTACAATGTATGAAAAAAGTAATCTCTGTAACTTACAGTTTGACAACTTTGCATAATAAACCTCTGATTTCTCAAATTTGCTCCCAAAAATTGTTACACCTCTTCCCTTCTGTTTAGCCAAATTGCTGGGATTATTGCTTATATTATTATTAGAAGCACTTCTGTTCACCTTTTCCTCTTCTCCGTGTTCAGGAACAAAACGATGCTTCCAAGAATGACATGATAGAGAAGGTGGATGACCCGACTATGCAGGGGCTGAAGGAGATGGGGGCCTTTGGTCTGCAGGTGCCACAGGACCTAGGGGGCCTTGGCCTATCTAACACACAGGTAGGAATAACCTACCATTTCATCTGAAAGACATTCAGTGCGATTTCAGTGCAGCAAAACTGAAAATATTCTGAATAAGGCAACCTTCATAATATTGACACGTACTGCCTACTGTATTCAAATTTTCAAAAGCAGTGCACGCGGAGGGGGGCGAAACGCGTTTGAATTATTCTATGGAACATTTGGAAGCCCCGGGCCATACGCGTTGAGAACCCCTGGGCCATACCACTAGTTATCACACAGGCTGGAACACCCGTATCGAACGTAATCGCGGCCCAGGTATGACATAAAGGTTCAGTATATCATAATATTATTAAAGAAATTTTGTCCTGTCTGTATCCCCAGTATGCCCGTCTAGTGGAGATAGTAGGAGAGTATGACCTGGGTGTGGGGATCACACTTGGAGCGCATCAGTCCATCGGGTTTAAGGGAATCCTCATCGCCGGGAACGCTGAGCAAAAGGCCAAGTACCTGCCCAAGCTGGCTACGGGAGAGACGGTCGCCGCTTTCTGTTTAACCGAGCCAGCCAGCGGGTCAGATGCCAGCGTAAGTCTGGGCTTCACATTTTTACTGATTTCGTAAGTTGTACGAAGCCAAGCCAAGAGAGACAATAGACTGTTACAGAGGTGGCAAGGTGGTCTTGTTGCTAAAGCTGTTGACTTAGAATCTGAAGGTTCTGGGTTTGAATTCCTGGCAGGCCTCACTGCTGTGTCCTTGGGAAATGTACTTTATACCTATTTTCTCACTCCCCAATGCTTTATTATTTTGTATCTTCTTTTTCAGTCTATCAAGACAAGAGCAGTGTTGAGTGATGACGGAAAGCATTTTATTTTGAATGGAGGCAAGATCTGGTGAGTTAAATGTACATGTACATTAAGGACTTCACAAAAGTATTATAGCTCGTTGTTTTATCTACGTAAGGAATTTTTAGTGAACAGATCTGACTTGCAGTGCGTAGATGTCTTACCTTCATCAGCAAATTTAACATACATGTATTCATGTTTGTTTCTGTTTCTTTTATCACCCAGGATCAGCAATGGTGGGCTAGCTGAGATCTTCACAGTTTTTGCACAGGTAAAAATTGGTTTCACAATCACTTCCATTGTCTTTTGCTAGGCCTGCTGAAAGAAAAAAGTGTGAAAATGACAAAAGAAGATACAGTATTCTTGTAAGGAACATTTTGAATTTTAAATTCATGACTGGCAACCATGTTGTTGTATTTGCAGACCCCAGTGCCTGATGGGAAGGGTGGCACCAAGGACAAGGTCACAGCGTTCATTGTGGAAAGGTCGTTTGGAGGTGTCACAAAGTAAGGAAGAAATCTGATACCAAACAGTTGCCATTACATTGTAACGCTTTTAACTTACCTAACTGTTTTGCCATCAAAGAGAATCATTGTACTTTGCCAATTAGTCTTCTTTTAATTTATGTATAGTCTTCTCACAAACTTAATTAATAGAGGCATTTGTAGAACTATTGACAGAAACTTATAGTTCGATAAACAAAGATTACATTGACTAATTTGGCTATCTGATAGGTTATTTAATAGCTACTGCTTTTTTTTTATTCGGGCATCTTTACTAAACAATATGTTAGCATATGTAACACAAGGTACATAACAAATGCTGCATCTGAATTAGTGCTGCATACCTAAACCCACAATTAGGTTCAGGTCTGGATTCAAGTCCAGAGGTTCAGGTTCAGTCCCGGACTTGTAAGTCCAGAGTTAAACCCATGGCATATACAAATTGCATATTGGCAACCTTGCAATGTTGTCTGGGTGAAACTTTGGCCACATAACTAACATGGAGGCTGGTACTTGACAATGCCCGATGGCAATGTTTTCTTCATTTTGCAGCAAAGATTTTGCAATCTACAGAAGGTTTTAGGTGGTTTGGAAAGAAAAGGGGTATGTGAAATGGTCTTTTATGGTAATACAATGTAAGTCCGGACTTGGGTCTTGACTTATAGGTTTTTTTGGACTTGAACCTAAACATTCTTCCAAGTCCGGATCCAAGTCCAGTGAACCGGTATGCAGCACTAATCTGAATGATGAAATTTCTCTACCTCCCCAGTGGACCTCCAGAGAAGAAGATGGGTATCAAGGCCTCCAACACGGCGGAGGTTTACTTTGAGGATGTGAAGGTTCCTCTGGAGAACGTTCTGGGGGAGGTCGGCGGTGGGTTTAAGATCGCCATGCACATCCTCAACAACGGCAGGTTCGGCATGGCGGCCGCGCTGTCTGGGACTATGAAGGGGGTTATCAAGAAGGCTGTAAGTGTATACTTACTATATATACTGTAATTTTACTTGACAATGTTAACTTTGATTTTTGAAGTCCAATATCAATGGTCATCTACAAAGCTGTCTTTCATGTGACATACCTTGTGTTTAGTTATATAGGTTGGGCTAGGTGAGGTTTGGTTAGGTTAGGTTGAAGTGGGACAATCCCATTCCTCCCTCACACTAGTAGCTAATGGTAGGGCCCAGTCAGGGTCAGGAGAGTGCCTTGAAGCAGTTACGTTTGGCCCTTGTGATAAGCTGCTGGAAATACAGCATCAGCATAATACAGCATCAGCATCGAGATCTGATGTGTTCGACTGATCCTTGGTATCCCAAGTGCGGACCTTATAACACCTTAAACATTTTCCCCTCTATTCCCTCTAGTCTGATCACGCAGCAGCACGTACACAGTTTGGAGAGAAGATTCACAACTTTGGCGCCATCCAGGAGAAGTTAGCCAGGATGGCCATGGTGCAGTATGTAACAGAGGTGGGTGGACTGCAATGCAGTAACGTTACAACATAAGTCCCTCGCTGAGACGCCCAAACATCGACTCCCAACCCTTCCGCCTTGTCATTTTTAACTGTAACTGTCAGTCTATCTTGTCTACCTGTGGTTGACAGCACATGTGTTGGAGTGGGAAGATTGACATGCTAAATTAGCTTCTTCCAGGCTTTGGGAAGCAGCTGGAAAGAATAGGAATTGGCCAAGTAGACAAATGTGCCATGGGAGTTGATCTGCATGAAGAGAACAGTTTGTGGGAGTGTCAAATCGTTCTCTTAGTGTGAACCAACTCCACTGGTAGAGGCTACAGTTAAATGGCAGGTCAAAATGTCAGACACAGGCAATGGGGTGAACGTAAAGGTGTCAGAATCTCGCAGGACGCCAGCAGGATTTAGTGGTGAACATGGGGGAATTCAGGAAGCCAAGGATTGCATAAGTCGATGAACGTTAGACATCCAGGTAGTGAGATACACAGCGAAATTGTTACTCAAGCAACTGGACAGATTTTGGAAACTATCAGAAGTTTCAACTCAAGTAGCACCCATACTTTTCGTCAGTGACTAACGAAAAGTAGTGGATGCTACTTGAAACGTCTGACAGTTTTCAAAATCTGTCCAGTTGCTTAAAGCTTGAGTAACAATTTCTTTGTGCAAGGATTAAAAAAAATTTTTTTAATATCCCAACATCTAATCACAAGACGTGGTGACAGCACACTCAAGTTTTTTTCAACTTATATTAATGCCACCACCAACACAGGGGACAATACAATACTTAGTGCAAAGTGAGGAAAGTCGTGTAAAGTGCCTTTCCCAAGGGCACAAGATCGGTGGCATGTCAGGACTTGATCCAAGGACCCCTTGATTCCGAGTCGAGTACTCTGCCGCTACGCCACACGACCCCACTTGTACAAGGATTGCATACTTCCTAAACAAAAATCTTTGATTTCTTTTTTAATGTTCTAACTCTCCCCCCCCCCCAGTCCATGGCTTACATGATCTCCGCTAACATGGACCAGGGGTCGAAGGACTTCCAGATCGAGGCTGCCATCAGTAAGATCTACGGGTCAGAGGCTGCCTGGTTCGCCACAGACGAGGCCATACAGATCCTGGGAGGGATGGGGTACATGAGGGTGAGTTGGTCAATAACTGAAATGACCCAAATGAATGGACTTGGACCATATGCTAACATTCATTTTGTCATATCTGCTTTTGTAATACCATAGTAGTATCCAGTTTTTGAATCTTGAATAGTAGCAGTACTGGTTGTAGTATTTAGTGCTATAAGTAGTGTTAGTTTGCAATTGTAGAATCAACGGTAGGTATTAGTGCACGACATATGTCTATGGATTTACTTGAATGTGTTGCGACTTAATGTTTCTGGATTTGTTAGGACTTGGATTATGTAACCTGTATCATATTTTTGTACTTTGTCTGACCTTGACCTCTTCCATCATGACTTCAATGAAAAACCACCAGCAAATTTGAGAATAAACAAAAGGCTCAAACAATACACTTCTGTATCACATATCTGTCTTTCTGTGTCCTTTGTGATCTTTTAAAAGATGTAATGGAAAAGGACCAATGACACCCATTTAGTCATGACTATGTTATCTCTGTAGGCGTCTGGTCTGTTCATCATGATTTGATTGTTGAATTTTCCTTTTATTCCATTTTGTCACCCCCCAGGACTGCGGAGTGGAGCGGGTAATGAGGGACCTGCGAATCTTCCGTATCTTCGAAGGAACCAATGATATTCTGCGACTTTTTGTTGCCCTCACGGGTATCCAGGTAAGCTTTACTTGGCCAAAGTAAAAGTATAATAATTATCATATTTAATGGCATTTGGCATTTTTGTAGGAAGATATAATGCTGTCAAAAGAGATTCAAGACTTACGAATGAAACCAGACGAGCTTTGAAACACCAATGAAAACACCTTTATTATCCTGTCTGTCCAGTTTGCTGGGAAGAATCTTCAGGAGTTGCAGCGAGCCCTGAAGAGCCCTCTGAGCAACATGGGAGTCATCTCAGCAGCAGCAAGCAAACGTATCAAGAGGTGGGGAAAAACATTCTATATTGTTTATTATTATTATGTAGAAGAGTCCACAAAAAATGAGAAATATACCAGCGACTGTCATGGGACATTCTGTCACAAAAACAAGCTGGATTTTTTCCCTGATTTATAGGACCCAGATAGTGTGGTTTATTGAACATATTATGATACATTGTATGTTGGTCTGTAACATCATCAAAGCTTAAACTTTCTTTCTTGTACTGCTCGGGATTTGAACCCAAAACCACCAAATTCAAAATCAACAATCCTAGCCACAAGACCACCCTGACACTACATTTCATCCTGTTTTGAGAAGACTGACCTACCCTTTTTTGACACATATTCTTACAGAAAATAACTGTCAGTCAGAAGGAAAATTTAGCTTTTGATCATAGTGTAGTCCTAGGCAAATGAAGTGGCAACATTTTCCCCTACACAGGAAGCTATAGGTCTGAGCTCCCGCCCGTCCCTATAACAGTACGTTGACCCTTGAATTCAGCAACCCTATTAAACCACAAGACCACCTTGCCACCTTGACTTAACAACTTTTTATCCTGCCCAATTCACCAAGACTCTCCGACACACATCCTTGCAGAAACATGACCGTCAGTCAGAATGAAAATTTTGAGTTTGATGAAATCATTCAGTGATGACTTTTTTCTGTACACAGAAAGCTGGGTCTGAGCTCGGGCCCGTCCCTGCAGCAGTACGTGGACCCTTCCCTCTCCTCCCAGGCCACACAGGTCTCCAAGGCCATCGACCAGTTTGGGGGGACTGTGGAGGACGTGCTCGTGAAACACGGCAAGAAAATCGTCTGTAAGTTGGCTGATTTGTGTCTCAATCCAGCAGCTTATACAGTATTAATGTCCATGGATAACTGTGATAAGAAAGTAGTGCAAGATATAAAATCAAGCTGGTAAAATCATGCATAGTTAGAAGATTTGATCTATATACAAACCATGTGATAAGATTTTGGGCCACCTTGTGGCTTATTATGGTGATGCAGTGGAACTTCCTTTTTTTATACCTCATGAGTGGCACTTCAGTTTTTTTCTTTTTGTTGTTTTTAACGGAGTAGTTCAATGCAAGGCCTATGGGACTACTTCTCGGCATTGAACTAGAAATATGAGAGAAACATGGCTACATGTATGTCAAGAGATGGCGGTGAACGTTTGATTTGAAAGCCTGTAGATTGTAGGTTGGTGGGAAACACTTGTCAGGGAGGGAATTCCAAAGCTTGGCCGTACTGGGAAAGAAACTGTTACTGTAAAAAGATTTTGAACAAGGAATTTGGACGGTGAAGTTGTGTGAGTTAGTGGAGAAGTTGGACGTCAAACATGCTGCAATGCAAATTAAGACTAAAAGATTCGCTTTGCATATACATGTATGGTTGCTTGTATAGTCTGTTACAAGTTTTGTATACACACGTGCATTCCTTACCTTTCCTCCACAGTGCAACAGTTCCTACTGAAGAGAATTGCTGATGCAGCTATTGACATCTATGGCATGGTGGCTGTGTTGTCCAGGTAAACATATAGTTACACTTCTTCCCTGTCTCCTTTTCTTGAAGTCTTGTCACTTGGAAGTATTTTGGGTGGCTGAGCTGTGGGTTTGTGTTTCTGTTTGTCTGGACAGAGTAGGTTCTGTGTTGGGTTTTGTGTGTCTATTTCCTGGATAGAGGAAGGAGTTAACAGGGGGAAGATTGACAGGTGGAATGACAGGTCAAAAGGTCAGACACAGGAAATGGGGCTGAACTTGAGAATAGGTTAAGGTTGACATGGGGGAATTCAGGAAACATTCTGAGGATTGCATATTTCCCAGAAGTGTGAATTCTCTGATGTCTTGTTTCCAGTTGGAAAGTTGGTCAGTTTTGTGATACCTGTAACAATATACATGTATATGCAGTGTATTTCTTTGTAATGAGAAGAATAAAACATTAACTTTTCCTCCTACAGGGCTTCTCGCTCCATCCAGAGAGGAGACAAGTCAGCTGACTACGAGAAGATGATCTGCACTGTCTTCTGCAATGAGGTACATTTTGTATTTTAATTTTTATTAAACGTTCACTTTGAAATCTTCCAGAAAAGGTTAGACTCAGCAAGTGGGGTGAACATGAAAGTCTCAGAATCTGACTAGGAGCTAGCGGTAGACATGGGGGAATTTAAGAAGGCGTGGATTGCATACTTTTCAGATGTCAGGAGTCTTGCTAAACTTCAAATACATGTAGTAAAATGCTGAACTTCATTCCAATAAAAGGGTACACAATGATAAAATTTTCAATGACCACTGTAGCCTTCAAATTTAAATATGTACATGTACATGTATTTGTTTTAGCCCTAAGTCCTTTGTAGCAGGTTGAAATGTGGATCTAAAACTAGTAAAAGCATAATTCTTGGTGTTGCAGGCTTCAGAGAGAGTAACATCAAACCTGGCTACAGCCACGTCAGGCAAGGCTGACTTCCAGCTGATGAGAGATATCGCTGAGGAGGTAGTGCAGAAAAACCAGGTGGTACAGGACCATCCGCTCGGCTTCTAAACCAATAGGAGGCCACCGCTAGGTCACATGATCATAACTTATCCAATGGGAAAGTAGTTGAAAGTAGGAAGTGACAATTTTCTTTGGATATCATATTTAACTGTGTCAACGCCATAGCCATACTGTATGTTTTGTTTCATCTGTCATCTTTGTATGTTGTCCAAAGATGAAGATAAGAAACATGAAAAACAGAATTGTACATAGGTTGTATTGTCTGCTGCTGGAATTCAGAACAGATATGAAGCTTGAGTTGACTAGTGCAGCCAGATGAAGTTGTGTACCAAGATGAGATTGTATAAATGTCAGAGTGCACAATCTGTGTTTACATGTATTTTCAACAGGACCTCTAGTAGAATTTTTTAGAGAAAAATGTGTGCCTATTGAAACCAAATAATGGTTTAAATTTTGCTGGGAACTGGCTTCAAGACATGGAAATGCACAGTACTGTACTTAAAACTAGATGTTAGATTCATACTCAGGTCTTTCACCAAATATTGTCTTACAAAGAGCAACCTCTACCAATCCTGTAATGTTAGAAAATGGGAAGGACTTTAGTATAGGGAGGACTTTCATGTATATACAGTGATATTGTGCATGGAATTATATATAGTTTGTGAATTGATTTGTTCAACAGAACAATGCCACTTCAATGCAGGTGTTGCCATCACTTTTAAGTTTAAACTCTTTATTTTAGCGAGGAGGTATTGGAAATGATTGTGAGAAGGACTAAATCAAAGATGTGACAGAAGGTTCAGTCTATGGATATAGAGGCAGGAAAGGAGAATATGAAACAAGTTTAAACTGTAATTCTTCTAAACACAAGAAGTTGGACTCACCCAAATTTTTGCAAGTCAAGTTTCTAGTGTTTGAAATAACAGCTTAAAACTTGTATAAAATAATGACTTCTACCAACGCAGATGAAGTTTCAAGATAAGAAAGGAGATTGTATATGAATGGTTTTATGAATACATGATGCTGAGCAGTGAGCTGTTTCAAACTGTGGGTTAGATAAGTTTGTACTATTTCTGTTTTGCTTTATCCTCATAGCATCAAGAAACCAAAGCTGAATGAAAGAATCATAAAAGATTGATGTGGGGAAACTAATTAATAAGTGATTTCGTCATTTCATCATCTATTAGAGATGGAATAATAAACTTGAGGTATTTTACCTTTCATGAGTTCCATACAGCTAGAAATACTGAGCTGGTACCAGTGTAGGTATGCATAAAAGTTTTTAGCATGTTACGTGCTGACTGCGCAAGTTTTATGATTGCGAAGTATTTGGTCTTCATTAGCCTTAACTTATACATGTATTTCTAACTTCTGTATAAATAATAGGCTCAGCTGACAATATCTAAATGTTTTTGTCAGGGAAGAGACACAATCACAAGAACACACAGGTGATTGAAACGTGTTCAATTTTAATCCTTAAGTTCATTGCCTTCTACAGTTCTCATTTCACTGTTCCGAAATATGGCGAAACCTCATCCCAAGGAACAGAAAACCGTCTGCCACTAATAATCAAACTACAGCTCAATTCATTGCCTTTAAAAACTTCCAATTCATCAAATCATTATTCCATAAAACGTCCTTGCACATTTCATAGTGTTTCCTCTGACAAAATATTCAGAAAAATAGCAACAAAGAACTCTAAATACAACTCTTCTCTGTTAAGAATAAAAAACATAGCTTAAAAAAAGGTCTTAATACTGCTCCAACAGTGTATTGCTTGCCGACCTCTCTGAGAAATAGTTGCCTAATACTTATGTTCGTGTGAACGAGTGAGTAAGTCGTAAAAATGCATAGCGCTACTGACAGAACTCGCCTAAAACCTCGATCGTATCCCGGGGAATGCTGGAGAACTAATAGTAGTGCCCTTTCGTCACTCTAAATTCACTACATGATTTTTGCTATTGTCTAGAAGAGCCTTGCTCAACGCGCGAGTCTTCACGTTCTAGTAGTACGAGTAACCCCTTGTTTTCCGCATTCCACTTCCATTTTTTACATCTACGTCGTTCTAAACTTTTTTGAACTGTGCTCTGTGGAAGCCTTTAGCGTGTGTTTGCCTCTCTCCGTGTGTGTGGTCCACGGTACGGGCGCCTGGTTTGAGAGTTCTTCTGCTCGATAGTAGTTTTTTTTCCCAAGGTGAACTGGAGGACATGATTAGTAGCACCGCACGATGTTGTGCACAGGTTTGTTGCCATGGCAACGGGTTGTTTCCGTGGCAACGGGAAACCCAATGTGGGTCAGGCAGTTCATCTCCCTTGACTAACTCTCAACACCCTCGGCCCTGTACATGGAAATAAAGACACATTGTAACGAGATAAACAAGACAAAATGTTATGCAAAAGAAAACAAATCACAGAGAACTTGTACTGCATAACTAGTCCATGGGCCAGACCCCCATAATCACATAATTATAACCATAATTACAGGGAATGGATGACATTCACTGAAGTTCCAAATCATTATCTCCAAGCAGACCTTTTGATGGCTGCAAAGACAGTATCAAATTGGCCAAGCAGAATTCACTTGACAGGCAATTATTGGGCATTTGTTGGGTTGGCATTGGGAAAACACAATAAAAACACACCAAAAACTAGAAAGGCCAATATTTGCTTTGGAGCAAATACAGCGATGGGTTCACCACATTTTACGACATGGCAGGGAAAGAATGAGAAACACAAGGGAAAACAATGATTTACATTGATATAACTATAATATGAAGTAAAATACAACTAAAACAACAGTTGGATAGCTATTCCCTACTTTATTGGTTAGGATTTTTAATTGCATAATGCAAACTGTTGATTTTCTAAATAAAAAAAAAACGTCCATGCCCCGCATTCCAATGCTGGAGCAGGAAAGCTTGAAATACCTACCAAAACACTTGAATACAGACATACTGTCAGTATGGAAATGCTCTGTGCAGGTGTTAATCAAGTTAAATCCCAACAGCCAATCAGCAAGAAATGCTCTGTGCAGGTGGAAATGCTCTGTGCGGGTGTTAATCAAGTTAAATCCCAACAGCCAATCAGCAAGAAGTATAGAGGAAAGCTAGCATGCCTATTGGTTGATGCCCTGCATTCCATTGTGATGACTTATGCCCAAACGTGGTAAGCAAGGCACACTAACACAGTAATACATTTGCTATAACACAGCCAAAAAACTCAAATAAAACCATTCTAAAAGCCTGTATCACAATAATTTAAAAAATGCCTAGGGGTATTTGCCCACTGTACCTCCATACCAAATTTCAGGACCTTGGGCCCTAAAATGAAGAAGCTGAATCCATTTAAAAAATGGCAGGAGAAGGAGGAGGAGGAGGAGAAGAAGAAACATCAGAAAAAGCAATATGGGTTCACC
>NW_017802713.1:1308467-1309929 GCF_001625305.1 Branchiostoma belcheri
TTGCTTTGGAGCAAATACAGCGATGGGTTCACCACATTTTACGACATGGCAGGGAAAGAATGAGAAACACAAGGGAAAACAATGATTTACATTGATATAACTATAATATGAAGTAAAATACAACTAAAACAACAGTTGGATAGCTATTCCCTACTTTATTGGTTAGGATTTTTAATTGCATAATGCAAACTGTTGATTTTCTAAATAAAAAAAACGTACCATGCCCCGCATTCCAATGCTGGAGCAGGAAAGCTTGAAATACCTACCAAAACACTTGAATACAGACATACTGTCAGTATGGAAATGCTCTGTGCAGGTGTTAATCAAGTTAAATCCCAACAGCCAATCAGCAAGAAATGCTCTGTGCAGGTGGAAATGCTCTGTGCGGGTGTTAATCAAGTTAAATCCCAACAGCCAATCAGCAAGAAGAATAGAGGAAAGCTGCATGCCTATGGTTGATGCCCTGCATTCCATTGTGATGACTCATGCCCAAACGTGGTAAACAAGGCACACTAACACAGTAATACATTTGCTATAACACAGCCAAAAAACTCAAATAAAACCATTCTAAAAGCCTGTATCACAATAATTTAAAAAACGCCTAGGGGTATTTGCCCACTGTACCTCCATACCAAATTTCAGGACCTTGGGCCCTAAAATGAAGAAGCTGAATCCATTTAAAAAATGGCAGGAGAAGGAGGAGGAGAAGGAGAAGAAGAAACATCAGAAAAAGCAATATGGGTTCACCACCACTTCGTGGTGTGGTGAACCCATAATATTAGCCAAAGCCTAAATCTCTGCTTGGAGAGAACCAAAATCTTATGTGAGACAGAAAAAACGATGGATCATCTTTTGACAGGGCACATTGATCATCCATAACATGATATCGATCGGTACCATACAAATGTGAACGAAATACTGTGGTAAACAAACACAAACAAACATGTCATACCTGGAAGCACCAGTCTACCAGTGTGGGCCAGGTGGGTGTGACCTGTAGCCATGGTAACCGGGATGCCTGGGCGGCCGTGACGTGGCCCCCAACAGAGCGCCCGCCATCACCCCAGCGGCCGCCCCGGCGATCATGCCTGTTCCGAAGTCAGCGTTCGGGGCCGGAGGCTGCAGGGAAACAACAAGAGGGAAGGGGTTAGGGAACAGGAACACTGGATGGACAGAACTCATAAGGCCACACCAATTTAATTTCTTGGTTAACGGATTCGCCTGCTTCAGTTTTTTCTGATTTGCAAAAAAAAAAATCAGAATCAACTGCAAAATGCTCATATTTTGCCCTGAACAGTTGAAAACAGTCCTTTCCTTCCTTGTTGTTACAGTTATTCTATCTTTCAATGCTGTGGTATCATTAAAAGTTCAAAATTCATTGTAAAATTTTGAACCAGCCTGGTGTGTTGACTTCGTGGCTCCTTGTGTACCATTTTGGGCCATAATAGGATGCCTAGGCCTA
>NW_017802713.1:1310580-1358216 GCF_001625305.1 Branchiostoma belcheri
TGGGCATAGATGTGTGTCAGCGAAATCCCAGACATGCCTGTAGACATTCCATTCCTGTGGAAAAAAATGCCTGTGCAATTCCTAGAATTCTTGCAAACTGCACACAATACTGTACCATTAGGCTCCCCCTGAGGCGTCGCCAAAAAATATGAAGCGACAGGGCGAAAAATAAAAATAAAACAGGCCTAGGCATCCTATTATAGCACGAAATGCTACAATATGAGCCATGAAGTCAACAAAAAAGGCTGGGTTAAAATTTAAAGTATAAATTTTGAACTTTTAATCAAACCACTGCATTGATAGATGGAAAAAACTGTAACAACTAGGAAGAAAAGGAATTTCCTCAACTGTTGGGGGCAAAATATGAGCATTTTTGAGTTGATTCAGAACCAGAATCTTTTTTTTTTGCAAATCAGAAAAAAATGAAGAGGCGAATCCGAGAACCAACAAATTAAATTGGTGTGGCCTAAAGAATGGTTCAACATAAGTTTTCTAAACAGGGAAACTAAGAAGCTTGGCGAGCAACTTAAAAAGAGGTTATAAGACAGATAAAACCAAAGATAGCAGCACAAAAAAAGCAGAAGCAAAAAATGTGTCAGTCTATTGCATACAATAACTAAATGGAATGTTTTACAATTCTAAAAATAGAAACACATCTGCACTCAACACCCATACAGTAAGATGGCAGTAAGCTGTTGGAAAATCAAAATGCAGACATTTTTTCTCAAATTACTTCTAGTTTAGTTACCTGGCTTCCCTCTGCCTTCTATAATACATACCTGAAAACCTTGCCATATCACAGAAAATACCAACTTCTTCTACCATGAAACACATATGGATGTCATATGGAAGTATCACAATGGATGCCCTTAGTCTCTACCGGGCAAGATGTCAGTGTAAAAGCCTTACTACTAAAAGGACCTTACCTTTGGTACATGTATTGTTGGTGTATCTGTATGTTGCCTTGCCAATAAGATACACTGCACATTTCACACTAATATATTTAGGTACAGTACTGTAAATTGTGAATTGTTCACAGTGGATTTAGTTTTGTGTTCTTGGCTGTGGCCTCTTGACACAAAATCAGGACTGCAAATGTGTTTTGTATTTCACAGAATTGTTGAAGTTCGAATGCCACAAAAAAACCTATAGCGAAGTAAAACCAACTCAAAAGTACAATGTAAATTTATGCGTTTACAGTAACCTGGACACCAAGGCAGCAACCTTTCTGGCAACCTGGATAAAACAGTAGTGGCTAAATGGCTACAAAATGAACAAGGTAAAGACAAACAAAATTCCAAGCCTGTGAAACTGTTTATGGATTCCTGTCCAACATTAAGGATGGATGTTTACGGTCACTCTTTGTTCAAGAATGGATGTCAATTTACATCCTGAATTTTAAGCACCATGCTTTGAAACATTGTGAATGAATGAATGACTGAATAAATGAGTGATCAAGTAGTTATTATATGGGAAGAAACAATCACAGCCCGCAACAAAATAGATTTCTATCATGAAAGTTCAAAGAGTGTTGGTAGTTATACGTTTGAGGTTAAATCTTTTGACCCAACACAATAAAGATCTCTCGTCTAGAGCTTTCCACCAGTCACTCTGGTCTTCCTCAGTTGACGTCACACTTCAAAGAAGCCACGTGACAAGCCTCACTGGGTCAGTCTACTGAGGAAGACCAGAGTGACTGGTCAAAAGCTCTAGGTGAGGGATCTTTATTGGATCTAAAGTTTTAACTTGAAACAAAATGGGTATCTATTTGCAGGCGACATCCTTAATGCGGGACAGTCCCTGAGGTTGAGCTGATCACCTTGTAGCTGCTTCTGTAAGCCGGCCCTCCACCCCACGTCTGGGTGCCCGATTTCTGCTGAAATCACAATGTGGTGGCTATAATTGTGGTCATGTGACAGACAGACAGACAGGAGAGGAGCTGGGTTGTTGTTAGACATGGACAAACAAGAGGAGAAAATCACAACTATCGCTGCTGAACGGTGGCAAAGGAAATTGGACCTCAATACACAAAAGTGCTACACACACACACAGTCATCCATACCGATGCTACATTACGAGACATCCTAGCTATACTAGCACCAAGTCTTTCATTCACACAGCAGTCAGGTAGCGAGAAGAGTTACACACTAAACTTGTGCACATAACTGAGAAGTTCTACTTTTAGAGGTGAAAGTTTGAACACTTAACAGGTCATAACATTCCTTTTATGACTGTGAGTGTCAAACTTTTCTTCAGTTCCTAATCCTTGTACAATATGTACTGTAGGACTCCCCCTATCCACAGCCACTCTCCCTCAAAGCAACAAAACTGCCCACCACAGACTAGCCTGGGCCCAGGGTTTGAACAGTAGCACTTCAGCTACAAATGTACATGGCAAAACAGCACAAGGGTGTTTGATGACAGCAATCTAAATTTTGTATGAAATATTCTTTTTTCAGTTCCACAAAACTCCTTTTTTCTTACTTGTTTGTTTGTTCATTTGCAGGAGTCGAAATGATTTTGAATTTGAAAAAAAATACCACATTACATGATGGAAAAAAATGCATTTTTGTTTCTCAAATGAATGGATTCTACTAATAATCCATAGTTTTAAGAGTTTCAACCTTGTAAAGCCAACACAAAAAGGGAACTCATCATAGATTTTCAGTCAATCTCGTCAACCTTGTGTTGGAACAAACTTTAACCTCTACAACCAATTTTGTTACGTTTACCAAAGGAATACAAAATGTTTTTGCTCAGTTTCTTCCTCTTCTTCTCCAAACAGTAACCTCTGACCTAACCAATGACATGATTTAATGATGTCTGTCACCATGGTGACTGATGTTGGGTTACATAATGTTGCAATTTCATGGTCTGCTCCGCTCCTGTCACCATATATACTAGAACTAGGTAAAAATTAACAGGGCAGACCATGTCCAAACGTAAACATTATGCATTTGCTTTGCAAATGTTACTACTGTAGTGTTTGATTTTTTCTGTAAACAGATTTGAACAGCAGTGGCGTCGCTCAAACCATGCGCCCAGGAAACAGCTCCCTCTAGCAGTCCCACCTGAGAAGGCACGACGTAGACCGTCCTCTGCGGCTGCTGCACCACTGTGGTGTTGTGCACCACCTGCTGACCGTACAGGTGGGCAGACGGGTAGGAGTGCATCGTCGGCTGGAGTACAACAAAACCAGAAACATGTATGTCAGTGAAGGTTAGACATCCAGACAGTTTTCTATTTATCTTCGTTGCTTTGCGGATAGAGTAAAATCTAAAATAGCTATTTTAAGGTGGGCTGGCCATACAGGTGGGCAGATGGGTAGGAGTGCAACGTCGGCTGAAGTACAACAAAAATATGTAATATGTAAGGTAAAAGGTTGTCCTGTAGCCTTCTTGAGGCCATAGGGAAATGGTTATCCCTCTCCTTCCACCACCTTTTACCTCTACGACTGAAATCAAGTACCTTTAATTGATTTACACCTAGTGCCAATCCCAAGGACACAATGACTTGTCAGGATCCTGGGATCGAATCAAACCTGTGTTCTCTGCATCTCATGCCCACCATACTTCATAACATTGATAGAGGCTTTCTGTCAAATTTTCTGGGTCAATTTTCTGGGTCTTACACATTGAATGCCTGACTGAATATATGAAAAATTATGGTGACTTGATGAATAAATGAATGATTGAATGAATGAACAAATACTTGCATCAATATTAACTTGTAAGACATAGTAATGAACAGACCTACATACATACATGTACATGTACATGCTGTTTCTCACCTGCATATGTTGATAGGAGGGCTGGTGCGTCGGAGCAAAACCAGTCATCGCGTTCCCCGGACTGGCGTAGGGGCTGGGGGCAGGGGCAGGGTTTAGGGAGGGGGTGGGGGTGGCCGTGGGGGTAGGGGTGGGGGTAGGATTGGGGGTTGGGTATCCAGTCGGAGGCCCTGTGGACCCTGTGGGAGTGGGGACCATGGGAGCTGGCTTGTACACGGCACCAGCTGTGGTGTACGCTGTGAAGGGCAGGAACAACCCATCAACAAACAAAAATATAGAAACAAGCGATCAAAGGCCAAAAAAACAAGACATTTGAAATATAGCCCCCAAAAAGCTACAACCTTTCCGATTTCTTGCCTTGGGTAACACTCATAAATAGCCAATGATACAAAACATAGCAAACAATAATTTTCCATCAGCGACATTACATTTTTGCCTCACAGACAGCAGTATGCTCTGGAAAGAATAAGGAGAAAACTGAAAATCCAGTTTTGCCACTCTGAGCGGATGTAGTGCTGTGTACCTAAACCCAAATTTAGGTTCAGGTCCGGATTCGGCATATACAAAATTGCATGTTGGCAACCTTGCAATGTTGTTTGGGCTAAACTCTGGCCACATAACATGGAGGCTGATACTTGACGATGCCCGATGGCAATGTTTTCTTCATTTTGCGGCAAAGATTTTGCAATCTACGGAGGGTTTTAGGTGCTTTGGAAAGAAAAGAGATATGTGAAATGTTTTATTTTGGTAATTAGTCCGGACTCGGTTCTTGACTTAGTTTTTTTTGGACTTGAACCTAAACATTCTTACAAGTCCGGATCCAAGTCCAGTGAATTTTATTAAGCAACCTACTGCAGATTTGACTGTGGTGTAATTGTACTCACCACTGGAGGCAGAGTAGTATGCTGATGGCATCATGGGGCTGGCGTAGGCGTTAGGCCTGGGGACGTAGGACGGCTGGGTGCTGATGGGAGGGTACATCATCGCTGGTACAACAGAGAGGAACACAACCAAGGCAGGTTAGACTGGCCAACACATTACACTTGTCTGTTAGTAGTACTACCTAGTACCTGTATTTGATAATAGTACTGCTGTGGTGGGTCCCTGATGGACATTTGCGATATCTAGATTCTCAGTGCCTTGATGTGTATATCTTGATACTGTTCAGACCTCGAAATTAACTTTTCTTACTATTGTCCCAGCACTGTGCCTATTAATTTCAACTGTCTCGAAGTGAGGATGAACTTTCCCAACCAACTTTTTCGGAAGTATTGTATGACTTTTGTATGACAAAAATAGGAAATTTGAGGGGACTTTTCCGGAGCCAAAAGCCAGGATGTGTGCCTGGTGAACAAAAGAAGGGCTGACATTCTGTGGTTGATTATTTTTCTATTGTCCCCCAAATGTCCCAAAGTGTGTTTATAGTTGTCCCGGCCAAAATTTTAGTGGTCAGTGGCCATCGGGACACTGTTAATTTCAAACCCTGTTGTTTGGTATTCAGTACCAACAGTTGTGCACATACACTATACTGGTAGACATGAAATATCATGTCCCTTTTTGTAACAGGGCATCTAATACAGGTAAGTCTTCATACTTGGTTATGGTAACAATTTCCATGAAACTCCACATGTCCAAGCAGCTAATAATATTTTGTTAAAATATCAATAACCATAACTATAGAAAACTTTCAAACTACTGAAGCTTGTGATATTTTTTCACTGCCAACCTACAACAGTTAAGAAAATATATACAGTAACTATACATTCCAATCTTAAATATCATAACACACAAAAAGTCACAAAAGAGAGTACAAACAACTGTTATAAGCAAGGGAGCAAAGCTCAATGACTTCATACTGTGTGAGTAAGGCAAACAGTGCAAGTGCAAATACGCAAGAAAAAAACTGCACCCATTACGGATGATCACGTAATATAAAAACCTGTGGTAAGCAACCATTGTATAAAGAACAGTGCATGACCCAGCTTATTACTGATCAAGGTCTTTTCGATTTCATTCGTCTTATTTAGCATCATACGTAACAGTTGATATTGTCATAACATCCGCAGGCAAATGCATCTACATGTCCTGTACTAAAATCTACTCTGCTATTAATTGGCTGTCATACTAAGTTGTCCTTCATACTGCAAGCAAATTCAGTGTTTTTTCCCTGCAAAACAGAAGCACACCAAGCTAACTACTCTCAGTCTCTATAAGTATCAGGAGCATTCCCGCCAGAGGGGCTTTTTCACAAACTTTGGATCGGGTTTTGGGTGTTCCGACCATCTGGCATCTTTGTCTGGCAGCCCATCGTAGCAACTGGCTTTATTTTTGCAACTTTATTTTTGCAGTAATTAGAAAGCCGGTTGGTACAATTTTGCTGCTTAATTATAAGAAACTCAGGCCAGGCGAAACACTCCAAAGCTGGCCCATTGAATATGGTAATCTGGCTTCACAAACTGGACTGTGCCATCTCCATCAGTAGTTTAAAAGGACTGGGTTCATGTTACATGGTTTAAAATTTGGGACAAGACTGGATCCATCCAGCCCTTTTCATGAAGCACTAATTCTAATCGGCAGTCATTTGATTTTTTGGCCATAGCTGCCTTCCTCATACAACTATATATCTGGAACATGTTTTGATCTATGTAATTATAACTAGTACTAAAACCCCTAGATTTGATTATTCGTGGTAAAAGCTGCCTTCGAAGTGTGGGCAACACATTTTTTGTGACTTATCGGCAAACTGCACTCTGGGATGTAGGCTACATCCCAGAGTGTAGCTGTGGTCAAAGAATTCGAGACAAACTCCACGTGTTTCACACGTCCTCAGAGAATGTCCTGCAGTTTTTCTGTGAGTTGCTAGGGGGCCTATCTGGCGAGAAGGCTGTCACCACCTTTTATAGCGGCCATGCTGTGGTGACTGGCAGAATATTGCAAAGCTGATGCGCCTCACGCCCTAATTATAGAGGGTTCAAGAGTTATGTTCACCTTTGTCATTGTAGTAGTAGTAGATTGGCACGTAATTCCATCTACTGGTCTCATCTTCTGTGTTGTGAGACATGGAGAAAATGTTGAGTTCTCCCCCTAACCTCTAAACATTCAGAGTTTGGCCCTCTACACTTGTACCTTCCTACTTCTAGCTGTAAGTATAACAGTGGCTGAAGCCATTTTTAACCTACGTTTCTGGTACAGATCTACAAATGGTAACCCTCGCAAAATGACTTTAGGAATGGCTTCAAAAAATTTGAGAATAGATGCATCTTAGGGTCTCAAAAAGTATGGTATATGTGTCTTTTTCAGGGTATTGCCTCACTACATACCATGTCAAGAGGTAATGTATAGTGATATCTTTGTAACCAAAGCGCACACCCTAAAAATTCTACTGAACAAACTTCTCGAAAAGTGAAATACAACAATCCATAAATCATAAAACACCATTTCTATCAGGGTTGATAATAACACTTAACATTTACACACAACAACAATGTGCCCTGTACAAAGCCTAATCTTTCTTCTAACATGATGAGAAAATGGATTTTTGAATATCGCTCCATCCGACTTTTTGCATGACTTTGATCCACACTTCCTGAATTCTGAGCAGTGCAGGTAAAATCTGACTGGTGCAGGTAACTTTCAATGTATCATGCACCAGTGCAGGTATTGTTTATTGTTTATTGAAAACCAAAACCCATCACAGCCTCGCGGCTGAATTGTGAGGTTTGTACACAAGTCGCATGCACGTTACAATTGCTAGGATCTTCTGCAGAAAAAGGTGTTTCGAACCTAGACTTCAAATAGTTCTATAAAATCCACATCAGGGTCTACTACGTAAACTTTGGCTAGAGTGATAGCCAAATAGCTAAAGGTCAGAAAAATAATAAAATCTTTGTTGTAGTATTTGTATAAGATTTCGAAGTTAGCTCCCATTTCAGATTCAAGCTTATAAGAGGAGCTGCAGTAAGATTTAGGTTTGTTTCATATGGTGCACCCAAAAAAATTTTTGTGCACCTAATATTTTAGGTTGGGTGCACCAGTGCACCTATTCCCAGAAATGAATTTCGAGCTGTTTTTGATAGCTGAACCTGAAGTTCCATTTTCTTGTGGTGCTAGAAGGAAGGCCCTGCTTTGTGCAAGCTAATCGACCACGATGGACGAAGCGTTGTGTTCCAATGTTGGATGCTGAACTCACGTGCTGGGGTGGGGTACAGCATGGCACCCTGGGGAGGGGGAGGGGGGCCCATGTGGCCCATGGAATTCATGTACATCTTGTCATAGGTGGGAGTATTCATCACACGACTAGCATGGGCAATCTGCAAGAAAAAAACACAACATGAAAAACATTAGAATTAAGATCTTGAAATATAATCTCCATTACATTTCATGGAGCAACCTACGGCAAAAATTAGGTTGCCCATCAGAATTTTAGGTTGCCCCACCTACATATACAAGTTACTACTTTCCTCAAATAAGTAATGTTACATACATAAGCCTTTGACAATATTTCTAACAGCCTTTAGTTAACTGATACATTGTACTTAGTTATAGCCATTAATACCTAAAATTTAAAAGCATCTGCCGGATACAGTGGTGCAAGCCAAGTGGGCATGATTTAGGGGGTGAGGGGAGCATTCTTAAAATCCAGGTAGCACACTGGGCTACCTAGGTTGAAAAATAGGTTGCCCCAAGTAAAATTTGGTTGCCCAGGGGAACTGGGCAACCAGGTATTTTGCACACTGTTAATTGAAACATTTGACTTCTTTCCGTGAATACATGTATACGAATAAAGAGCCTTCTTTACCACATTGACTTCTTTTGTGCAAGCACATTACAAATGACATATCCAGAAGAAGCATACAAAATTCCTTAAGTTTGTAGAAGAACTTTATCTTGCACACCAAAAAAAACGGGATATTGGTATCCCCTATACACACATGTAGAGGAGAGATAATGGTTGAATGACAGCCAACTAAAATGACCTTGGCATTCTCCCAGTACATAGCCTTATCAACACCAAATGGACCAATTCAGCTCTTATCAAACTTACACTGCCAACTAGTAGCAGGAGATCAAGATAGTGCTGGTTGCTGCTCTGCTGATGCTATAGACCTGTCTATACAGTATATATGGTATACGATACAGTTTGATTGTCACATTGTTTGGTTAGACTTCCTAAGATAATGCTTTATTTTTTGGTAGCTCAGCTGGACTTTAAGCTCACTGTCAGACGTATACTAACTAGATGACTGCAATTTGTGTAAACAAACATTGTATCCCATCACTACATTAGTACATATCATACTTACAATCATAAGGATCAAAATACCACGGGCTGATTGCAACTTGCACCCAGTGTCATCTATCTGATTTATGTGTATGAAAATGACACAAAATTTATGGGTAGTACACATCATAGAATTAATAATTAAGTGATGGCTGGCTAGTCTGTGGTCACGTAGACCCTACCACTGACCGAGTTGGTGACCATGGACCACATGTCCAACCAAGGCCATCCTTGACCCGACCAATATATCACACCAAACACGACATTTCTGGGTGTCCAGATGCCAATCTCTGGTCTGGTTGGACAATTTTTCAGGTGTGGGGGCTTGCAATACTGAGTGAACATGCAGTTACTTCATATGAAAATGTAGATGTTTTTAGTTTTTTTTATTTGCTGCATCCACTGTTCACCTACATGTATGCAGTATAACTGAAGAAATGGCAATGATTTCTAAACAGTTTCCTTTATGTTTCGTACTTCTCAAAGTCTGAGTTATGAAGTAAAATTTGTCTGTGCATGTGCAAATATGCAGAAAAAAGTATATCAAGCACTGGGTATAAAAAAATTAGAGCCACTTTATGTGCAGGAGACACCTAAATAAATCAGTATAGTTCTTTGTTGCATTTCTACAATGTTGTTTGGGTTGTAAAAAAAACCAACTAAAAACCAACATTCTCCATGTTTTTGTGTTCCAGTCACTACTACACCTAATTCCAAACATATGCACACTACTGAATCTTACAACGACCCAGGAATCATGACCAAGGCTATCTAATATTAGCCATATATCTTAGGCCACACCAATTTAATTTCTTGGTTAATGGATTCACCTGCTTCATTTTTTTCTGATTTGCAAAAAAAAAAATTCAGAATCAACTGCAAAATGCTCATGTTTTGCCCTGAACAGTTGAAAAGTCCTTTTCTTCCTAGTTGTTACAGTTATTCCATCTTTCAATGCAGTGGTATCATTAAAAGTTCAAAATTCATTGTTGAAATTTTGAACCAGCTTGGTGTGTTGACTTCATGGCTGCTATCGTACCATTTTGGGCCATAATAGGATGCCTAGGCCTGTTTTTATTATTTCATTATTTTTCTAGAAAAATCCGTTAACCAACAAATTAAATTGGTGTGGCCTTAGGTGTCCTGTTTTGTGGGTGAGTATGCTACTGTAATTTCAACACCCAGAACTTGCAATAGCCGCTGAAAGGTCACTATGCAATTATCTGTCACATGAATTATGCAACTCATGGGATACCAAATATCAAGTTGACATTCTGGTCGCCAACTTTTAAAAATGAGATCTTTTTGCTCTTTGCTTGCGTGACCTTTTCCTAATGCAAATGTCATGATTACGTAACACTAGTTTCTTGTTTCTCTAATACAGTATACTGTCAACAATATATTTCTAAAAATACGAAGAATTCAAAAAGCACAGTTTGGTACCAAATAACAACTGTTTTAAGAAGCGAGAAGAAGCAGAACCTGTACATATGTAGTTTTACTATAGATATATTTTAGTCTACCATCGCTATTTGCCGTGACCTGTACTTAGTTCGCAATTGAGCAAAAATGTACAATAAAGGTCTTTCATAAGAATAAACCACACAATCAACTCACCACACCTTACATGAGGGTCTGCATGCCCTTTTTCGTTAACCGTTATGGGCTATTTTAATTTACCGTTAATCGTTGCCGGCCCGCTCTAATTTAACGTTAAGCGTTATCAGTATATTCCTCGTGAAGCGTTATTGGTCGTTTTAATTCAACGTAAAACGTTATTTGTCATCCTAAATTCAGCGTTAAGCGTTCATGAATAATTCTTCGTTACGCCTAATTTTGCCTTTCAAAGTGCAGGAAAATGCGTCATTGAAGGTTCAAAATACAAAATTTCCCGGGGGAGAATGCCCCCGGACCCACCTACATTGCTCGCGCCTTTGGCGCTCGACTCGCGCTTCTGCGCTCGGTCCCTTCGGCTCTAGCCAAAACCAGCTTTCCTGTCAATTTCCGGAAGTTTGCGGAGAGTTACAGAATTTTTTTTAAAGAATCCGTCAACCTTGACAGGCAAATTAACAAAAATCTTGAGTAAAATATGAAAACATCAGAAGGACCGACAAACACTCTCAACACCATGATTTGCCTCTCAAAATGTGGGAAATTGCGTTTTTGAAGGCTAAAAAATCCTAAATTTCCCGGGGGGGCATTCCCCCGGACCCCCCTAGATTACGACGCTCCCCTCTCAAAATCCACTGGGCAGACTGAAAAAATGCAAGCTGGCTGACGTCGACTCGGACTCCCCTTTATTTGTGGACGCACTCGGGGACCAGGGCATGTGGGGAACACAGGGTACACATACCTTTAATGCGTGCTTCATTACATGTAAGATATACGTAATTTTGTCAGTGATCACCTTTTCTCACAAAGCGAGATACCAAATCCAGTGCAGCTCGAACGAAAAAAAGTCTGTCAATTTACCGTTAAGCGTTGCCGACCGTCCTGAATTTACCGTTAAGCGTCATCGGCCCTGCTGAATTCACCGTTAACCGTTGCCAGGACCCCCCCATGCAGACCCTCTTACATGAATGCTTGAGTCACCCCTTTGCCAGTAAGACCATAGAGAGGTGATCCAAACGCCTTACTAAAACCATAATCTCCGTGATTCAGAAGTGGAAAATCTCTGGAGTGCTTTTTTACCTCCCAAGTGGGACACAGAAAGAGCGTGGAATCCCGTGTTATTAATCCAGGTTTACTTGGTGTGTGGGTACCCGCCAAACTGGTATTATCAGCAACATTGTACTGCCTGGGGCCTAACCGTTTTGTAGCTGCCGATTTCAACAAAGATTTCAACTGTTTTTATCAGGGAAGAAAGGAAACCATTCAGAGTAGAAAATTGGAACAAAGACATGCAGGGCATGATTTACAGTTTGTTATACTTATAGTCTGTCTCTAGAACTAGGCAAAAACACATAGCTACTGGATGAACATATTCTTGGACCTTTTCAGAAGGAAGACTGAAGAAGTTTAAAAATGACTTTCAAATGTAAAATCTACATTCACATTTCTGTATTTGTCTGGTATTTGTAAGAATACACCTGCAATTGAGGCTTTAAAATTTATACTTTTTGATAATCAATGTAAATTTCATGATTGCAATAGTTTTCTGACAATCTTTGATTTCTAAGATCTTTGAAATCAAAAGCTTTGTGCGTAGTGCACACAAAACAAAATTGAGTTTTTATATAGTTATTTGTGGACATCAAATATTCTAAGGACTGTAGATGGATCGATGCATATACCTGGCAGCATAATAACCATCCATCCCCGAACATTTGATCAATATCAGGCCAATCTATTCTGCCCCTCCTGCTGTGACATTACAAGCACTGCAAAATCACCCACTATTGGGGAAGAATTTAGTGGTTCATGATTGTATATTGCACCCTGTGAGAGAGAGGCAATATCAATACATGAACCTGTACACATACTGCGAATACATTTACCTTCGCGGTGCATGTAAGGTTTTATTTTGCGGTAGGAGGGAAAAAGGCATTGTTTGGAGTTTGCAGTTGAAACATTTTAGTAGTAGAGTAGAGTCCATTCCACGTCACCGAGTGGGTTTTTTCTCCATGTTTCTAATACGTTTGAATTATTTAGAAGAAAAGAATACCCCAGTAACAAAAGTTCTAAATTTTTCAAAAATTTGAAAATGAAAATTTGAATATATTTGAATTCATTTATATATTTCTGAAACATTTTGAATGTGACTGTACAAAGATCTCTTTCTTTAGAATAAATTTGAACTACCCATGTGTTTCTTCCACAATTCGAAATATTTAGAACTATTTCAAACAAATAACCAAATGGTAGATGTGGGTAATTGCCCCCATAAAAGTAGGTGCTAATCCTACTCTTCTGTCTTCCTCTGTATATTTTTAGATTTCACTGCTGGACACTGGTGGCTCTTTTGTTGTAAGGCATCGATGTCTGACGCCCAGGCAGTCTACCCTGTACTCCACAGGGATGTGTGAATTACTTCCTTCCCATCCCACTGACCTATTTACAAAATGTTAGAAATAATTCGAAATAATGGTAAAAATGGTAGAGTGCTGTTAGAAATATTTAGAAACTATTGGAAATGTCATAATCCACATCAGGAATATTTCAAACGTTTTAGAAAACCAGGGAATTATTTAGAATATTGACAAGATGTTCAAAATATTTCCAAATTATGAAATTTCTTAGACAAACAATTACAAAGAATTCAAAACATTTCTAAATAATGACAATAACAACCCACTCGGTGACACAGAATTGACTCTAGAAACACAAATTCACAGTGTTATGATTTTGCAGAAACATTTCTGGTCACCCTAAAAATAAAACCACTGCAAAAGTGTCTGTACTTACAGTATATATACAACTAACAGATGGTCGTCAGAAATTACAATGGAAATGCCTGCTGGCAGCCATAAGTTGGTCAGGTTCAAAAGGGAACACCAGAGACCACTGGAACAATTGTCTTGAAACAAAATATACCTAGGAGTATTTTCTTTTTTTTCTATCACTGCACTGGTCCATCACAATTTGCATTTCTGACGGTGGTTCGAATTTATTGCCTGGAAAAAGATGAAAAATTTGTAAGAGAAAAAGCTACATGTGTAGCATATTCTTCTCAAATTCTCAAAAAAGTGCATTGTAAGTGATACAAACCAGTAATGGCAGTGCTTTGTTATGACTATCTTTCTTTATGGAGTCCTCAACAAGCTATATAGGACGTAATTTGTGTATATGCCAGACTCTCCCCATTGAAATTATGAATCATTCTCCAGATTGGAGATCTGAAAATGAGAACCCTTCAAAACAGGTGTGTAGCAGTAGACAGTTCACAACTGAAATTAGTGAAAAGACGTACTCAACAGAAAGATCCTAACAAAAGTAAGGAAGAATTCCAGGTGTGCTGATGATGTGGTGGCATTCTTTTTTCTCTACAAATCAAAATAACTTTTACATACAGGATGCCTCTTCAAGAAGTTACCAGGTGTTGAGAGAGATGTTGTTTTTCACCTCTTTCCTACATGTAATCACAATTCTAACGTTGATGTAGCTAGTTTCTTAATTTATTTTAACAACAACGAAAGATGGTAAGTGACCACCCAAGAATCTGCAAACTAAGGTACAAAACATCTCACAAATCTTGGCACTGCACTTAACATCCTGTGCCACATTCAAGCAAGAGCCACCCACTTCTATTTCTGAACTGAACTATGACTATGCAGCTTCACATCTATCCAGATATATAAGTCTAAACCATAAGTAATATCCCAGCTCTAAACTTACTGACATGCGTAACCCCATATCATCCAGGAATGACACGGACTTTACAAAATAAGCACTGCCATCGATCAGTGGGTCCCGATTACTTTTCTTACGACTTTGTAGCTTTGGGGAAAATCTTATCACCTGAAAGCAGGTACAGCACATCTTTTACACTGAGCGTGAATAATTCACTGCATTTGGTTGTCATTGGGGCATGATAGATAGCGGTGGTGATTCCTGTCACACAGTCCCAAATGCCTGGAGAGTACAGGGCCCTAATCTACCATAAGGGACTTAATTGCCTAACCAGAGATAGAGGCCTGAATTTGCCACTGGTTGACCTTAGAATAATCAAATCAATACCAGAGACGTGTTTGCAACAAGGCCGCGAGATGCCGGGTCAACATTCTGGTCAGAGGACACTGGATTTACCCGCAAATTTAGATGTCTACGAGATTACGAACCCCAGAATTCCTCTATCTACAAATGTGTAACTAACAATGAGATAGCTATATAGTGGGCATTCTGTGTATAACTCTATTCTACTTATAGAAGTCAATAAACTGTGGCAAAATGAGTTTGTTGATATCTGACCTTTGTTTGATCATTCAACTACTAAGCAAACAAAGTCTTGTAAAGGTACATTACAACCTGAGCGGCTGTAAATGAATCCTTAGAAAGGTGCTAATTCTTTTTTATAACCTATTAGAAACAAATAAAGGTCTCTAAGGAGTTTTCACACCTTTTTTGAGCATCTGCCCATTTGGCAAACCAACGCTAGAAGGTGTGAAATCTATCTCCATAGAATATAAATTGGTGTTAAAATCTCCACTACAGTATTGATTATGAAGTCAATAGGAAGCATATAAACTCTCCAAAATGACCAGGAGGGCCTTGCCTGTGGTAAGCATTGCAAAACATAGAAAGCCTGGCGTTCAGACTACAAAATGACTAACAGAATGCAGAAAATGATCGGACGCTGCTCCAAGTTTTTGCACAACAAAAGAGGCTACCATTAGTCACAGAGGATTCCGTACGCATACAATTATAAGGTGTACCAAATAAATTCGTAGCGAGTTGTTGCATGGCAGAAATATTGTAGCAAAACGTTCTGGAACATCAATGTGGGCTTTTCCCCCGGATTTGTGGGTTTGGATGATAATCTTGTGGTAGATTTGCCCTGGACACGCATGGATGTACTGGTAGTAATAACGTAGAGCTGCCACCACCCAAAAATGTTCGACGATCACCAAAGCTTTTAGAAAATCACATAATTCTCGGCATGGCTTTACTACAATGCCTCACTGGGAATCGGCGCCATTTTGCCGAACATTCTCAGAAAACACGACTGTGGAATCAACAAACAGTGGCGATTCAGGTAGCAGGGAGACTTAAAGGCCAACTGGGAAAATGGGTATCAAATTTTAGGTGAATAGGACCAAAAATCGCCCGCTGAAATTCTATCTGCGGCCATTTTTCTTGGCGTTCCCCAACTTTCACTTTCCAGGGGCTATTCCAGACGTTCTGACCGACGAAGTACGAGTATAAAAGGCCTCTCTCCTTCCAGGCATTTCGAATTTCCCACGAAAGGAAATTGTGCGCCTAAAACAAGCGAGGAAAGGCTGAATGAGAACGGGAAAAGCGGGACTTACATGAGTTGAACGGCACCGCCGGAAGGACTAATGGTTTTTCTGCGCAGATCCCGCCCAGATAGGACGCCCTTGCGCAGGTATCACTCTACGCATGTGCGAAATTAGCTAAAAATAGTACATGATTTGCGAACAGTAAATTCATTGATAGATTCCAGTATCAAAGACATATAGATTTATAATCCTTAAAATTTTGAAATAAATGCTGCAAATATATGGTAATTATTTACATTTTACTTATCATTTTCAGATGATATGCATAGTTTTGACGTAAAATCTTTCAGCATGATGGCAATAGTACCAACAGGCAAATGTCGTGCTAGCTTTACTTCAAACAGTAAAAGAAGAAGACCAGAACTTGGTCGTGTTTTGGTATGGTTGTAACAGTGGGGGGTTTATAGGTGCTACCAACTGAACCGGCCGACGGGCCTAGACCTTTTAGCCGAGTGGTTAGAGCATCTGCGTGTGGACTGGTGCCCGGGTTTGGTCGTGGGTCCGAACCCCAGCCCGGGACCAGGGGTTTTTATCTGTTTCTACTCGCTCCTCCTGATCTTACACGGTCACAGTGCACAAGGAGGTTGGGTTTCTGCTATTTACATACCAGAAAAGAGGGCCTGAAAGCCCTTTTTCGTAAGGCGTAATCAGGCCGTTTTAGACTTCGTAATTCGTAGGCAGCCTCCGAAAAACTCAACGTAATTCGTAATTGGACATTAGCCGCAAATCGTAAAGTCGTAATCAGCTCTGAGACTTTAACGTAATTCGTAATAGGCGGCGAAAATTTTGCGTAATTCGTAATCACTACCCCCCCTTGCAGGCCCTCAGAAAAGTGCAACTGCATATGTAGAGAGAAGTGAAGTGTTAGGGTAGCAGAGCACAGTTTTCGCCCTATGGGGATTTCTATAAGGACCCCAAGATGACTCACTTCGACGCGGTAAAAATTATAGTTTTTACCGCGTAAATAGGGTGCACTTCACAAATAATAGGGTGCACTTCACAAATACGAAGATTGAATATGTAACACAAAAAAACATTTCTACACCACACAGTACAATACTGTGCTATTTTCTACACTAGCCCTATGGCAGGTGCCGAAGTGCAAAGTTGGCAATATCTCAGTAACTGTTTGGTGTTTTGAAATAAAATTTGGCCAAGTTTTATATCTTGTCTAGTTTTGTCGAATGATCAAAAAGAAAATGCAAGGTCAAGTTGGTTCAAGGCCATGTGGGTCAAAACATGCATGCGTGGATGAGATGATTGCGGAATAGATAAAATATGTGAAATGCAATGCTATAGCTGATAGGTTTATAGATATGAAATAATCAATTTTCAGTTAACAAACATTTGTGATGTTGAAAGCTTTGTGAAACAAGTGCTTTTGCCAAAACCTGTCAGTGTGATATATTGTACATCTTACATATGCAACCCTGCATCTGCTTGGAAATAACTATATATAGGCATGCCACTCTAGAAGATGACTAAATAGTCAGATCATGGACGCCACCAACATTTGCTTGGAGATAACTCTTGCATATACCACCCTACATGTGCTTGGAAATGATTATAGATGTGTTCCTCTACATCTACTTTGAGATGATGCTGTACATATGCCACCTTTAGACATTACTACATAGACATGGCTCCAGGCTCACGTATCAACAACGCCATCTACCGACAGTTGGTAAAAACGGCAAATGTGGCAGGCAGAATGGCCCGTTGTTCCATTGTTTATAATACGCCGAATGTTTGACTCGTAACATAGCGGCATGCGCCGAAATGCAAAAAAAAAAAAATTATATTTGTACCCTCCAAAAAGTGAAATAGTCTTCAATCAGTTCAACAAACTAGCGTTTAATATTAACCAGGGCGCTTCATAAGTATCAAAGCTTCTTATTGGTAAGAAATTTCGCGGGAAATTCTAACAGCCAATCACTGGTAATTTAACAACAAAAGCTGCTGCCGGCCGGAGCATGCGCGGTGCGGAGCAAATTGCCAAAACATCAAAATCTCAAGTTTCCATGGAACGAGTAATTTTGGCAATTCTTGTTGCTCCTCGTCACACTTTGGCGTTGTATTTTTACAAGATTTCTCCAATTTTGGGCCAGATGGCTGGAAATTTTGGAGGCGTGGTCGCTTTGTGACATCGAGGCGGCGCCGTGAACTCGACTGATCGCTGACATAAAAGGACGACGCCGCCGGGCCCCCTTGTCAAAGGACATTTTTTGGCCCAAAACTGTCGAAATATTGGTTGTTTTCGGGAGTTGAGGGTTGCGGATGGCGAGTAGTGTGAGTAGGATGGAGGTGGAGCCGTCCCCACAGGCCGAGCCGTGCCTGGAGGACGGGAACGGGGGGAGCCAACTCCGCCGCTCCAACAGTGCCCCGATGATCAACAAACAAAGGTAAGAGCTAACCCCTGTAACGCCCCCCTCCCCCATCAGCACTGCAACTCCGTGGATACTATACTTCGTACAGTTACTAGATTTTGTTGTATTCTAAACATGTGAGCTAATTCTGATGATCTAAGCTCAAATGACAAGGCTCTTTGTAGGCTGAACATCGTTGACAAATATTTGTATATGTAGCTATGTGTAGATGCCTTGAACTTGAACTTTTCTATGTTGTTGTCATTTGACTCTAAATTGAGCCACTATTATTCTGAATTTCCTGCTCTGTAAATTTAACACAGAGCATATGTCACTGCCCTTTTCATCTTTGACTATATACTAGTACTATGTCTAAAAATTGGCTAACTTGTTTTTCATGTATACATGTTGCACTGTAAGAAACAGGAGGAGCCAATAAAAACCCACAGGTCCCAGGCCGGGGTTAGAACCCACGACCTCCTTGGCACCAGTCAGACGCTCTAACCGCTCGGCCGAAAAGGTCTAGACCCTTCGGCCGGGTCAGTTGGTAGTGCCTATAAACCCCCCCACTGTTACACTACTCCCCTTTTCTTTTCAAGATTCGTTCTCGAATCTTCCGAATTCGACATCCCTGGAGCGGCACTCTTTGCCAGAACTCCCAGGGCAGGGCCGGTGTGGGAACCACTGTAAGAAACAGAGAGCCAGGAGCCAGTAAAAACCCTTCTGGTCCCGGGCCGGGGTTCGAACCCACGACCTCCCGGGCACCAGAGCTTCATAACCAGATGCTCTAACCGCTCGGCCGAAAAGGTCTAGACCCGTTTGCCGGATCGTTTGCCGGATCTGTCAGTTGGTAGCGCCTATAAACCCCCCACCAATGCACATAACAATGTAAAGAAAACATTTGGTTAAGGTTCAGACCCTGTTTTATGAGAGTATCCTGTCAATACCTTTGTCACTTAATCATTGTGCTCTTCGAATTGAATTGATATAATTGTGATGATATTTGTTTTGTAATCCTATCATGTAATGTTTAAGATTATTTCTATGATATGTCATGGATAGTGGTCATAAAAGAAATACAGTAACTGTGCTGTTAGTGTAGTAATTCTTACCAATTCCTTTTTTTGTATTTCAGCGACCATGCACCAGTTTTTCAGCCGGTGATATCGCCACGTGTCAGGAGATTTAGTGCCAGTGTGGTCAACAATGGAGCCAGCGTAAGTCGTGTTTCTCAAAGTCAGAAAATCTGCAACATTCATGTTTAAAAGACAGCATATTTTAGATTATTGTCAGAGTGTGAGTGCTTCAGGATCAGTAATAGTACAAATACTATTTCTTATTTTTTAAGGATTATAATATATGATTTTGAGATGTAGGAATTGCAGGTTGTTTCATTTCTAAAGAAAAGTACTATAACAATGATTTTATCATTTTTCTGCTGACATATTATGATAAGATATGCTACTCTACATTGAATATCTTTACATACATAAACCTGCAAAAATATTGGGTGCACTGGTGCACCCACAGAAAAAATTGGGTGCACAGCTCCAAATTTGGGTGCATGTAGGTAAAATAAGGTGCACATGCACCCACTATTTCGAGCCCTCAGTGTAAAGACATAGAATGTATTTCCAACCCTAATTTGTCAGTATCAAGTCCGTGCAATGTACGTGTACCTCATGTGTTTACTAGCAGTACCACATGATTCAGTTGATTTTCTTTGTGTCTCTTTCCTTCAGCCCAATGCAGTATCTCCTCCTATCAGGATTGGCCACAGAATTTCTCAACTCAAAAGGGTAAGTACTGTCTGTCGAGTTGGTTGCTCTTAATGTTTTCATCATTTTCAAAACAAGTTAGACTGTGGTGTACATGGATTTCGTAGTTGTTGACACTCAATGTTTTACGTCAAACATTCCAGGAAGAAGGGATGAGTGTTTCAGACCGAGAGACTGAACATGAAAGGTGGGTACACGCATTCCCTTGTAGGATACATACTTGTTCTGCTAGTACATGTTGACATCTCAAAGCAGACTGTCACAAGCGGAAGCATGTCTTTTCACTTCCCAAGCCCCTGTCATGCTGGAATGTCAAACATTGCACTACAATGTATATAGCCTTGATGTGAGGTTGGTAGGAGGGCCTAGGAAAAAATGTTGTTTCCTGTTTCCCAACTGACCCTGGAAAAAACTGCTGACCTTAGCCTTTTTTGTGTTGACCCCTGCAAGGGACATAAATATTTTGAGCTGATCAACTTTTTCTGGCTCCATGATCTGACACGCAAGTGAAGGAACATTGTGCATGTACCATCGGTTTTCCAACATTGACATCCCTATTACCAACCCAGGACTGAAACAGGAAACTCAACATTTTTTCCCTGGGCATAGGGTTTTTTTATAATAAGTCACTGTACAAAAAGCCTAGAAGCAGACGTACAAAAATTATTATGGGCGCTCAGTCCAGGAGTTTCATGAAAACAAGGCTGCACCCATTACGTACTGAGAAGGATATGTTCCACCTGAGTTGATTCCAGCCCCACCTACATGTATGCTACTTGCAAAATGTGCCTTCAGGAGTAAACCGGTAATGACCTTGATAAGTACTGTCAAGTTCTGGGTGTCAACATCGTAACTTCAGCCCCTGTACACTTAGTATTGATCGCATGTTTGTACAGTATGGTAGGCATGTGACCTTGAAGTTCGTTGATACTTATTCCATGGTGGACAATAAATACCACACCCATACCACTTATCACATTCCAAGTTGTATATGCTGGTGGTAAGGGTAATCTGTGAAAATGTGGGGAAATATACTATATTTGTTATCAACCATTCACCTTTTCATTATTGCTGCATTTGTTGTTTCCAGGGAGATGCACTCTGTCATGCAAATGAGCCAATCCTGGGAGGAGACCTCTTTGGTATGCAAGCACAGTTTTGTATGTCTTGTTTCCTATGCTTAGTCCTTGGCACCAGTACTAGTACCAGTCCTCAGCAGTTGGGATGTTGGTCAAAATTGACAGAATGCTGTGGTGGGTGTTGGCTCTACACTGGAACTTCTGTCTCTGTTACTTGTTGGAGGCAGTTCAGGGCTCAACATACTGGGTGCATGTGCACCTTAGTGGACCCAAATTTGGAGCTATGCACCCAATTTTTTTTCTGTGGGTTCACAAGTGCACCCAAATATTTTCATAGGTTTACATATGTAAAGATGTTAAATGTATAGAAGTATACAGCATATTCTTAACATCTAAGTGTCAGAAAAATTATGAAATGATTGAAATTTGTTATAGTACTGAAATGAAACATAATTAGCTTTTGCTGACTTTCTACTTGATATTTTATCTTATAAGATGCACCCAAAAATTTTTGTGCACCCAATTTGTTAGGTTTGGTGCACCAGCGCACCTATTCCCAAAAATTAATTTTGAGTTGAAAGAAGTGGTGTCCCAAATCATCAACAGATGGGAGTGGCGATGATGATAATGATGAGTGAAAAAGTATTCTTACACTTAAGTATTGAGAGATTCAAAAGTATATGTAATGTTGTTTCATGACTATTTTCCTGTTTTCTTCCAGAGGGACAAGTTTATGCAGTCCTTCTCTGAGGAGAAAGGGGGCACCCTGAACAGTTCCTCCGACTCCAGTACCAAGACGGTGACTCCTCCCACATCCCTCCCCCCCATGTCACCTTCCAGCCGATTCGCCGAACCGCTCACCATCCTGCCTGCCTCCCTGCCTCTGTCTTCTAGCCCCTCCCCCACAAGAATTCCTAATAAGGTAAGGAAATGCCTACCTGACACTGTCATTTAGCCCCTCCCCTACCAGATTACCATATAAGGTCACAGCATGTAAATTTTATGGATGACATCCTGCACAGACTCCAAATCTAATGCAAGCGGGTGCCAACAAGGTTCCTACATTTTGAAATTTTGACTCAATGATGGTACAAATGGTTTTGATTTAGTGGGAACATTGTAAGAAACCAGGAGGAGACAGTAGAAACAGATAAAAACCCCTTGGTCCTGGGCCGGATTCGAACTCACGGCTCCCGGGCCACAGGCAGACGCTCTAACTGAGTGAGCTAAAAGGTCTAGACCCATTGGCTGGGTCAGTTGGTGGCGCCTATAAACCCCCAACTGTTACAACATCACATATACACAGCCAGCATCACAATCACATATCACTGCATCAAAGTAAGAAACAAAACTTAAATCAGAGTCTTTTCTTGTCTCCTCTCTTCATAGTTATCTGCCATCCACTTTCCAGCAAGGGAGCAGACATCTTTGCCCATTTCCGGCATGTTGACCACTGTCAGAAGGCAACAAAATTTCTTGTTTTTTTCTCCCAAAGTCAGCCGAAAATTAACGCACGCACTGATATCATCCTTAAAAATTACTTGCTGTGGCCTAAGGAAAGGAAAAAAGACAGCGACTCTAGATCTCTTTCAAGAATATAAAGAAAGGAAAGATGACCAGCCAGGCAAAATGCTGGTGATGGCATGAAGGATGGGTATTAGTAGGGCAGGTATTGTGTACAGTATAATTTCACAATTTTTCAATGTTCACAACAGAGTGCTATGTCCAAAGTGTTGTTTTTTGTGATGAAGTGTTTGTTTTGTTTGCAGCAATGTTTTTCCCCCTCCATGCAAATGTCTGTGAGGAACAGTAGCCTGAGCCCCAGTCCCATCCCCAGCCCAACTCGCAAGGCTTTTGTCACGTAAGTCACAGAAAACTTTTATGGCGTTACTGTTATAATAATAATAATAAACTGTTGAAGTACTTTTGCCCAGTGCTTCCTCTGAAAAAGAAAGTTCTAAAAATGTAATTGGATATCTAGTAGCATTTTTCTGCTTCTTTCAACATTGCTGTGTCTATAGTCATGTCATAAGCAGTTTTAATCTGATTATATATATTGAAGACCCATTTTAACGGATGGAGTGTGATTCATCTTTTTTCTTTTTTTTATCCCACAGGAGGAGGAGTCAGAGTCCTGGATGTATCCGGCCAAGCATTCTTGGAGAAACTCTCAAGAGAAAACGTAAGAAAATTTGACGAACTTGTACATATCTGTCTTTTCACTAGACTGAATTTGAATGTAGTAATATAGCCAGACAGAAGACTTTGAATCTCCAGAATGGCATCCTAAGTTTGTTTGTCCACACAGCCTGAGTGTGTTTCTAACATCTTCAATGTTTTTGAATGTGTTAAAGTATGTTCAGGAGACCACAAGCTGGACTTCAGTAGCCCCCCTAAGAGAGCCTGTCACTCAGACAACAGTACACCTGACAGCCCTGCGGCATCCACACCTCTCATACACAGGTATGTACAGATCTCTGGTGTTCTCTAGCACGCGTGTGTGTGTGTGTGTGTGTGTGTGTGTGTGTGTATGTGTGTGTGTGTGTGTGTGCATGTGTGCAGGTGTGTGTGTGTGAGAGAGATTTGCAACTCAGAAAAAACTGAATCGTATGTACAGGTGTGTGTGTGTGTGTGCATGTGTGTTCATGTGTAAGAGAGCGAGATTTGCAACTCAGAAAAAACTGAATGGTATGTACAACTCTGGTGTTCTGTAGTGTGTGCACAGATCTCTGGTATTCTCAAGTGTGTGTGTGTGTGTGTGTGTGTGTGTGAGAGAGAGAGAGAAAGAGAAATTTGCAACTCTGAAAAACTGAATCAGTTAACAGCTGTGTCTTATGTGGCAGAGACTGTCATTCTTGTATAGAACTCGTTCAGCCCTAGTCTGTGCAAATTAGGAGAGTCAGTAACATATGAGCTGATGGAGGCCATACATGTACATAGTGAATGAGTGTGCGTGTCTGTCTGTTTACTTTTTTGTACATTTTCTATGCCTAAGAATTGCATCGTCTGAATTGACTTGAAGACTTTTTTTTTCAAACAACCTCTCGTTTTTTTCCAGTCTGTCTTCAAGCAGCTTGGAGGAAGATGCCAGCCCACCGCAGTTCATCAACAGGATGCCAGGGGGCATCATTCACACCACTGCATCAACCCCCATGCACACCCTCCCGTCTCCACTTTTCTCCCACTCCTCCACCCTCATGACAACTCTCCCATCCCCCATGTGCACCCTCCCAACCCCCATCTCCACTTTACCCAACTCCAAAACTACCCTAGCCACCCCCACATCTACTAAAGCTGGCCCCTTGTCTACTGTCCCTCACTCTACCCCTCCCTCCTCTCTTTCTTCTCCTATTCCCACTCTTTCCTCCCCTCTATCCCAGTCCTCTCCCGTCTTTACTGCGGCTGCGTCCGTATTCACCCCCATCAGCTCCGTAAACGGACAGAAATTATAACAAATGTTTAACACAGAGTCCATAATTTATTACCCCATGCTACATGTAATGTACATAGGCGAATTGTACAGCGTCAAGGTATGACTAATAATATATTGTAGAGATGTATGTAGAATTTTTTGTGAAGAATGCAAGATTTGTGTACTGTAAGAAAACATATTATTGGGTGATAATATTGGTTTTCCCCCGCAAATTTTACTACCCTATAGGTAGGTACATGTACTGTAGATATATAATATTTGCCAGGAAATTCATTTGATCAACAGGTTATGTTGACTTTGTATATAATGCAATGCCACAAGGTATCAGTACAGTTTTGTGTCAAACAATCTAATTTAACTTTGTTGTTTACTAGATTTATAACTGTATTTCTCAATGTCCCAATGTCTTTTCTAGTCAAAACTGACCAGTGTTTTTCTCACTTTGCTATACATGTATCTGCATTTCTTGTAAAATCACATTGCTGACTGTTTTGAACAAACATTTTATTATGACTTTCATTTTCATGGTTTTGAATTTATAATTGTTCAGTTACCGATTAGCAAAATGACAGTTACCACAAAGCCTTTTTTAATACTACATGTATTTGTCACCAAAAAATACTAGTACATACCAAATCTGTGTACATAATCTTACTATACTATATCTTACCTGTTACATACATATATATTATACCTGACACCAAAACAGTATCTGTTACTTATAATTGTACATGTACATGTACTATACAACAACTAAACATGTACATGTGTAAGGCCACAGCAAGTAAATTTTATGAATGACATCCTCTGCAGACTCCAAATATAATGTGAGCGGGCAAAAAAAACAAGGCGGGCCAAAAAAAACAAGCTTCCTACATTTTAAAATTTTGACTCAATCATTCTACAAATGGTTTTGATTCAGTGGGAACATCACATATACACAGCGAGCATCACATATCACTGCATCAAAGAAACAAAACATTAAATCAGAGCCTTGTCTTGTCTCCTCTGTTCATAGTTATCTGCCATCCACCTTCCGGCATGGCAACAGACATCTTTGCCCATTTTGGGCATGTTGACCACTGTCAAGGGCAACAAAATTTCTTGCTTTTTTTTTTCCCAAATCAGGCAAAAATTAATGCGCGTGCTGATGTCATCCATAAAATTACTTGCTGTGGCCTAACCTTTCTATTCTTACATTTGGAGATTCAGATTTCTCTACAAAAAGTGGATCTAGCATAGCCTAAGATTTTTTGCATGCTGAAGTACAAAATAGCACAGGCTTATCCTTGATATTTTGATCTATGAATTTAAGGGAAAGATGTGTGTTTTTGCTTGTGAGATTGATGTCAGAATGTACTGTTGGCAAGGCCTAGGAAAAAAATGTTGTTTCCTGTTTCAGTCCTGAAAAAAATGAGGGTCGGTAGGTAGGGATCTCTAGTAATCCAGTACAGTTTAACAAAGTAAAACTTGTATGAGGAATATATTTTCGATGCAAATGTTCAAAAACTGATTGTACAACATTTCATCACTGAGGTGTCGGATCATGGAGCTATAAAAGGTCGATCAGCATGAAAATTACTAGTATGTCCCTTGCAGGGGTTCACACACAAAAAAGTCTAGGGTTGCAGGTTTTTCTATGGTCGGTTGGGAAACAGGAAACACAACATTTTTTTTCCTAGGCCCAAGCATAAAATGTCTTGGCTGGATGCTGTGTGGATATGGAGGGTTTGACGTGTTTTTGGCGATGCCTCAGGAGCAGAGCCAATAAGTACCTTAATGTGATGTGGTCTGATAATGCCAGTGATATGTCTGAAGGGAGTTTTCCGTTTGTGTTGTGGAGTCAAAGGAATGTTGCAAAGAAAAGGTCTCTCAGGAATGACTATAGTGTAAATACAGCCTTCTGGACGGGTCTATGCTATAGAGTTACAATAAAACACAATGGCTTAGGCTGAGATTTTACTTTATGTGTGTGTGATTTCTGTATTATTGATAATGCTCAATGTAATGTTCCCATGTATTCTCAGTGATGCTATTTTTTCAGTGGGACTGGGTGGGCTGCAAAGTAATATAGGTAATGTGGTGAAGTCTGCCATCTCTGATCCCATTGCTTCTGTATGGTAAGAGTACTAGTGTAGACATACATGTGCTAGTAGTAACAGGGCCTGGGACTAGTCAATGATTTCTCCACTCTAGACCTTACAGTATTTTGCAGATCTCCCTTAGTTTCCATAGAACATTGATACTGGGGTGCACTTCACGGGTTGACCGCTAGGGTTCCGTAGCGAACTTGCAACACATCTACAGCACAAGCTGTGTAGAACCAAGCTCTTTGGTTGAACTCCTTCTTAGTTTAGCCCTAGGCAATGTTTTCATACAATCAACGTGTTCATACACTCCAAGAAGAAGCCTTGAGAATCATAAAAACGCGAAAGGTAAGGTTATTTAAAGCTTTGAGCTTTATATAGCTTGTGAAAGCATCAAAATTCTAGGACTGTTGTATCTGTAGACGTTTTCGTTGTTACTGCTCCCACAATTTCGAACTTTGCAAGCAGTGTTATAAGGAATACCTGTCATAGTTTGCACGCTCTTTGCCTTTGTCCCGAATAACATCAACAGACTTTGTATTTGTTTCCATACTTTCTTTGTCGTTGTGACAGTTTTGCCAGTGTTTCACGGACTGAATAAACTTAAATAGTGACTCGGCCAGAGTCAACAAAACATGTTCGGTATTTTACGTGGTGCATGTAACATCACCACAACACATGAAGAAGTTTGACTTAGCTATTGTGTCGTGTATCTGAGTGCATCGGTGGTAAATAACAATGAGTTTTAAATACACGTGGAACCTTTGTGTCCAGGAGCAGTTGGTAAATCAAATTTATCTGACAATTTCCAGTTTTAACCCTTCAGCATAGTGGACAGCATAGTGGACAGCATAGTGGACAGCATAGTGGATAGTACAGTGGACACGTTCTACGGTAAAATACTGTAAATCTTGAAATGTTCGAGGTGGTTTTTGCACTATTTACAGTATGTGCCTGTCCATAGCAATATCCAATCTACCTTGAATAGTATTTTTAACATCACGAGACACATTTTAATGACATGTGGAAAACCGCCATGGCATGGACGCTGCACAGTTGTTTACTCAGATAAAATCACCTAGTTGTAAACCCAGATGAACTCACGCATGCACTTGCTTCGAATTCACTCATTTAAGCAATTTGACTACTGTTTCCACAACAAAAACCGTGCCGTGCCTCTGCATTAGACAAGACCCCTATCTCACAGTTTGTTTCAACTTTGTTTGTGACCTCAACCAGGGCTCGAAATACTTGGTGTATGTGCACCTTAGCTTAGTGCACCCAAAATTGGAGCTGTGCACTTTTTTCTGTGGGTGCACCCATATCTTTTTGAAGGTATTTTTGTACATATTAAATTTATAATAGTATACAGGATATTCTTGACATCTAATAAGTGAAAAATAATAGAATCTTTGTTGTAGCATGGTTGTAATTACTTAAGATTTTGAAGGTAGCTCCCATTTCGAATTCAAGCTCAGAAGAGGAGCTGTAAGATCTGGAATTAAGTTCTGGTTTATCTGCACCCAAAACAAAAAAAATGTGCACCTAATTTTTTAGGTTGGGTGCACCTATATTCTCAAAAATAACTTTCGAGCCCTGCCAACAATTGCACGGAACAGTCGTACAGATCTAGAGGAGGTTGCTTTTCAATTGTTCTTTATGAGGGATAACATTGATGATTGTTTACCTAACAAAGGAGGCCGGTTTATTTGTTTTGAAGCACAGGAAATGATTGATAATGATAACAACTAACGTCGTTGTAACAACGGAGTATCAAATTGAATGTTTTCATTGTCGTTTTAACTTCCAGTTCTTGGTAAAAGACACGAAGGGGGCCGCAAATAGGCGAACAATCGGTTGACTGAGGGGAAAGGTGGAACCGGTAGTACAGCTGCGTACCTTGGACCAAGGACATTGTGAAAGAACGTCTTTGCTTGGACAGAGTGACTGTATGTAACAACAGATCCCACTGGCATGAAAAGTTCATGTTCATACAGGCTATATACGGCATCTGATGCAGACAAGCTTTCGGTAAGTTCTTTCTTTCTTTAGGTCGGCAAGTTGGTAAGTTGCGTTGCGAGACTTTCAATGTCGCAGTACGTACTGATTCGTGAGGTTGATTATTCCTATAGGCTTTGCCAGAGAACAAAATCAACATGGTCTACGCAAAGGAAGGGAAGTGCTATCTTTCTTACTTTCCTGCTCCCCACTATTTAAAAAAAACGCCGAAACATTGTGTACTTTGAAACATTACCTCCAAACCTTTAAAACACCCCTTACTGTAATGTAATCAAATCAACACTGCCCAGAATGACCTGTAAATCCTGTTTGTTTATTTACCTATATCTATTTTTAAATCTAACTTTAAACAGACCACCAGCCACTAGGCCCCTGTTTTACTCTCCGTTCCTCTCCTGTGAACCTGACCTTCCCAGCATCACTCCCTAAGTTGTACTGCAAACACGCGAAACAAACGAAAGGCGGTCTGTGCATCTGGTACTATTTTTTCTCTAATCATTCAACGTCGTAACACGAGCACCCTACTTCAACACGTATGCGCAATGATCGCTCCCCAGTACACAGCGCACAAGGCCGGGGCACAGTGACAACCCCTACAACAGCTGGTGATGTGTTTTCAACGCTGAAGGTCAAATTTCTTTTGCTGTGAGTATTTCTGTTCCTTCTACAGGTACGAAATGGACGTCACTCACGTCAGGAATTCGTGGAAAACCAGCATCAACAGGCAGAACTCCTCTCGGAGAAACATGAAGCTTCTCCTGAAGGGACTACACGACCAGATTCATCAACTGGAGGATGGCGGGAATGCCGTTCCCATGGCAACCGTCGCACGACACCATCGCCTCGGCCGTCTGACAGAAATCCTCGATGACGTCATTGATATCCTGAAGACACTGAGGAGAGCCATAAAATCGTCTGAAACAAACAGCGACTCTGTCGTGTGGGGAAATATTGCCAACATGGCGGCCGAGATCTCACAGGTGAGTTATGAATGCAAATTGCAATTCGATACGTCCCAGCAGACATATTTACATCTTTGATTACATTTACCGAGAGAAATCAAAACATCAGTCAGCTAAAACTGATTTATTAATATTGCATAGTACTGACACGATATTCAGCAATATTAGGCTCCTCTAGATGACATTTCGTTGTGTTTACAACCAGTTTTACATACTGGAACGATTTGAATGAATTGATAGAATTGGGTCATACATCTCCAAATCTCAACATGTGGTGACAAAACGTAAAAACGTCTTCTACAAAGCATTCAACACACTCTGATCTGTCTAACTCTTTCCTGTGTGAATTTTCAAACCCTGTTTTTCTAATCTGTGGTCTGCGCGGCTAAACTCGGCGTCGGTGCTATGTCCACAATTTCACAGGTGGTCGTCAGAAAACAAACCGAAACCCGATCGTGCTCCACGAACCTCGGCAATTTCATGTTATATCTCCAATTCTTGTGATAGAAATTACTGTACTGTAGAAATTAAAGTCAAGTCATAAAATGTGTGTATATTGTGTCCTGTGCTCTGTGTTATATCACTATTATTATCATGGCCCCAAGCGTACGATGAGCAAAACGCCACGTTTACCATTGATCAAAGAAAAGAAAAATAAGGCAGGAACAATCCTGGACCATCTGGACACAATGACTCTCTGAACATTCCTGATTATGTATGGTACATATTCTATACACACTTCTGCATGCCAAGTCTCTCGTCCCCTTAATTAGGTAAAGGCGACAGGCATGACAGGTCGACGTCTATCTACTAGTTGTCAGACTGGTCGGTCTCATCTCAGAAAGCACACAAGGCAGGGTTGAATTAACAAAGAGGTTGTCATCACTGTTTGGTGAAGGGAAACATGTTTTTACGCCAACGTTATTATTATGACCGTCCCACTGCATGTGCATGTAAGTGCGCATGCAATGCCTTCAAGAACCAATTATTATGGGTAGTTAAGTGATATTTTATGAAGGGAATTTTGGAAATAGCCTGAGTGTCAGCCTTTTTATTTATAGCTTTCGTCCGCTCCCCACGATCCGTTACCAGTAACATCTCTATCATTTCATAATCATTTCTAGGTCTTATTAAGACCTATCCACCTACTATGTTTGATAACAATCCATCAAAAGCCAAAACATCAAGTGCACGTCTTCTATGTAATAGATTCTATGAAGTCTAGATGTTAAACATGATGTTAATGCACTGAGGCCGTATCGCAGACCCTGACATGTACTGACCCTCTCTCAACGTGCGGCTTCTGAACTGGGGCAATCGGTTCGTGACGTGCCAAGATTTCTCTGAAAAAAAACCTTCACGTCCAGAATGTAAAAGAACTTTCAACTCTCCGGGGAAGCTGTCAGGGTCAGTCTTGACAAAACACGACCAGACAGGCTGGTTTTCTCGTTACTGAACCAGAGAGTTGTCTGTTTTTTTGCTGTTGTTGGGATGATCCGGTGTTTCTTGCAGGGAGGGTTAGAAAATACCGTACGACAATACAGCCTAGCCTCCTGTGCAGGCCTCCGGGCGGGTGGGAGGTTTGATACTGCGTTTTGTAGAGTTTTTAACGCGTTCTTTTAATTGCCGGCAATTTGTACAATGATTGAAAACTAGCTTTTATTTTTCGTACTTGTTTCAGTAAGAAATGTATGTTGTAATAGTTGGCAGTAAACTTAGCACAATGTATCATTTCTTCTTTGACATGTCAACATTTGAAAATCTTATTTTGGGGGCCTGCCTTGTTTTTTTTTTCCCTATCGCATTAGATTTTGAGTCTGCGGGGGATGTCATCCTTAAAATTTACTTGCTGCGGCCTAATGCATTTATCGCAAGATACAGGACAAACAGGTGCATGTATGTGAGTACGTTAACACCTCGTGAGCACCATCCTTCGGAAAGCTATAGTACTGCAGAACATGGACCTTCATGCTATACTATGATATCATACTAAGATGGCATCATGCGACAACTTTCTTACGAACTTTGTGGTATGTGTCATTTCTACAGGGTAGTTCACAACTCCTTGATGCTTCGAACAAACTTCCAAACCCTTCGGAAACGGACGGCCACGCGATTGAGCAAAGTTTAATAGACATTCACACGGCGATAGAGGACATTCTGAAGCAGTTGCGATCCTTGACCGAAGAAGGCCGACGATGCACCGATAATCAGCTTCGGGAAATGTTCGGCAACCCTCGACTCCACCCAAGAACTGTCGACGCCCTCCAGCGGAAATTACCGGAAAGATACATCCGGGACATTCCAGATGCTATGAGAGAACCGATGATTGGTGAAGACAACGGACTATAGAAAAATATACAAACACTGTATAACTTTATTAATTAAATCGTGTATGTGGTGTATAGAACTTGTGTTAATAAGTTGTTTATTGTAATTCATAAGGTTTGGCAAACAAGAAAGATAAGATAATTCGGCCGCATACATGTGCATTATTAATTAAAAGCTCAATACAAATACTTGAGCGGAATCAGTATTTTCAAGTTGCCATGGCCAAAAAGGGAATTTCGCTGTTGAGTGTAGTTAGGGCAGTGTAACAAAAAGTGACTAATGTTTTCACATGGGTGACCACAAGCTGGACTAGAAACTAAATTACGAGAGAATAAGCTTGTTTGAATTGCATTGCAGCGTAAATGTACACAAAATTTGTCGTCATTCCGCAAGAAAGTCGTCGACCTATACTACGTATTACATCACAACGGTATGATAGCCACAGCGGAGCGAATATATAAAAAAATTCCAACATCTTTTCACAATTTGCCTTCAAGATTTCAAATGAGTATATGGAAAATAGTGCATTGGAACTGTACATCATTTGCAGTGTTTTCCTTTGCTATTTTAGCTTAATATCTCTTCGTTTCATAAATAAAGCATTAATTTATATGTGTACGTTACGCTGCGGTTTCAAATTCACCATTTCTTAGTGACGTCATAAAAACTTCAAAACATTCCTCGAGGAACGAAGCCAGAGACAAGACGTCTACAGCCGTTCTCGACGATTTCCACGCAAAATTTTGCTGATATTCCGATCTTCGGTCATATTTTACCCGTAAAATTTGTCGCAGAGTCCTAAAGGACAACGTAGTGGAAGGTGAGTATGATGCACTGTTTGGTTTTCAAGAATCGTGAACGTAAAATGCTCCGTTACTGAGAGTAAGGATTAAAATGTTTAGCCAATTGATAAGGGGGGGGGGGGTCGGGGCAAACTAACTTAGATGTCATGAGCTAAACAATAGTGAAGCATCATAACAAGGCGGCCGATAGACACGCAAGAACCAGGCCAGTTTCAGTGACGACATCGACATCATCAGCTACGAGTACAAGACATCAAGACGCCATTTTTCCACTGCACTTTGACTTCAACTTTAGATCATAATCATCAGAGAACTTGACATAGTGTTGATGGTTTCCATTGCCCGTAAAAGCGGCACATGTTCACTTGAAACCAACATGTGTACTTGAGTTTTCAGGATCACCTGTAGTAGACGCACTAAGGAGAAAGGTAAGAATATTTGCAATCGTTTAGATAGTCTTGAGTGTGATAATATTGATGCAGATACCATTACTGTTAGATGTCGACGTATCGACGTACATACCTTGACATATATTTATACAAGCTGTTGTACTGACATCTGAATATATTAAATTCGCATGGGGCCAAAGAACATTTTTCACGACGCAAAAGGACTTAGGGAATTCTTGATGTTCTATGGTGGAGTTTTGAATTGAGATTGTAATCAAACTAGCTATTTCTCAAGCGCCCCCCTCCCCACGGTCAAAGACCTGTTCTAGAACCCCAAATCTAAAAACCTCGGCGTCAGTGACGTCATAGAACAGTACAACAGACGTTGTAAACACATCGCCGCTAGTCACCAGCTAGAGCAGACGTGAAGCTTCACCGCTCCAGCTCAACGCCGCGATTTTCTGAGCAAAATCAATAAAGATTTGTCTTTCACTAACAATTCTTTATCCACAGCTCGTTCGAGACCGCAGGGCTTAAGGTGAGACCATAATTTGTCGCTCTCTTGGTTGTATCTCGTTATGAAATTGTTGAAGTTTGAACGTTGTAGTTTGAACGTTGTAGTTAGTGTGTTGCGGAGACGCGAACCCCCCCCCCCCCGCACGTCATCGCTTATGCACGTACGAACGTGCAGCGCTTGTGTACATTGGCAGGTAGTTGCGTACATTCGAAGACGTTTAATCGACGTAGCAAGTTTAAGTAAAAATCACGACATCTCGTAGCGTAGAAGCTGTGGAGTTGGCTATTCACGTGATCATCACGTGTGCGCGCTGACATCATCACGTGATTTATCTGCGCGTAACAGTGTAGGTAGGTAAAATAGCAGTGTGTAACTATCTACAGGAATGTCCTAGGAATCTATGTAGCAGAAGTAGTAAGGATTAGATTATTAACAGGTTGGTATGTGGTTTTATTAGAATTTAAAGAGATGGCTGCAGTGCCGCTTTCTGACGGCAGGGTGCGCCACTTGTACGTCGACACCACACAAGAAGCAGGGAGGCTCTATTGAACAGAACTTCCTAGTCAGTAGAACACTGCTGAAGAAAAGTCTCATGGCGCCATTTTAAGGCCGCCCAAACTGAACGTCGTAACTGAATGATTAAAGAGAACCTCTGTGTGTCGTCCACTTAATTGTTGTCGATGGCGACCTATAGCTAGTAAAAGCTTGAAAGAAGACCTACGCTCCGTGAATAGTTTCATCAGGTTGGTAAGTCACTGAGTAAAGAGACTATTTTTAGACAACCACGTCTTTCATTCAGTCGACGTTTCGGTGACCGTCTGTCACCTTCGAATTCCTCAGTGTAGTTCTGAATGATGCTGCAGCACAGGTGTCGCTGCTATAGATGCAGTTCCAAACGTACAAGACCATATTTAGTTCCTACAGTCCGCGTTACGATCTGGGCCATAGGGCAAAAGTAATACGAGTATATGTATCTTCAAATCTCTAAGGTAATGTCTCAATACTTGCAGAATTATTCAACTTGCTATAAGCATCCCCAACTTCCAATACGCCTCTAATAAAACCTCAACACTTACGCACTACTCACAATAAACAGTTCCCTCTTCCAAAAATGATAAGACATAACGAGAAAACACCGATGATATATATCGATAGCTACAACTACAATGTGGGATTATCTACCAAATCAGAAAGAGCCAACTGATGATTTGATGATTACAAATGTATAATTCATGCTAATTTGGTGACGTCATCAGTCAAAATTCAAGATGGTGGACCATATCAGTAACTGGTCTCTTTAAAATCTAAGTTTGTTTTTTATCATGTAGCAAAGAAGGGTAAAAACACGATAAAAAACATTCTAAGTTTGTTTTTTTATCATGTAGCAAGGAAGGGTACCTTGCACACATGGAAGTAGATGCCTCTTGGATTGACAAAGGTTTACCATGATGGTAAATGACATTTTTTTGTATATTTTTGTTTGAATGACAAATGTGCACTTATTTTAAATGTACTACATGTATTCCTGTGGCAGGACAATGCTGACTGTTACCACTGTGGTAATGCTGTTGCAAACCTGCTGGCAAAAAGTTGAATATCGATCGAAAGGGTAGATTTCTCCGATCCACAATGTGGTAAAGGGCCTTTCGATAGTAAGTCAGTCCAAAATGTCCAACATGTGAATATAACTGAATAAAGGACTGTCAGTGAGGCCTGGCGACTGCATCTAAAATGAAGCAAGTCATGATTTGGAACTCCGCTTTGGAACTGGCATAATTGTTGCTGACTTGCCAAAGCAACAGAAGGCCAGTATTTGTGTCCACAACTTACAACTTTTCACAACTAATGTATACCGGTGTGGCAAGCCTACAATGTCGGCCCAGGAAAGTGCCTACCATGGTCAAAATTCAAAAGGGCTCTTCTTCTTCTTTAAATGTTCTGGATTTCGAAAAGCATCTTGATGAATTCAGGCAAGCCCACGGCTTCTGGTTAACTCAGAAGAAGATTCTGCAAGGGTTCTGATACAACAGCCGTGAAGGACGTTTTCCTTGCTGAAGAAGCTTAAGGGTGTTAATCAACTCGTATCAGAGCTTTTCATCATTTCAAAAGCACCTAGACACCGGTGTTTATGCCAGCATGATTGTAGGGGGCATCCAGAAAAATAGGTGGGCATCAATGACACAGCTGATTGATGATGAGGCTATATATAAAACTCATCACCCATTGCATTGTTTCCCTAACTGCCTGATCACGTATTCTCTTAGTGTTGATCACGTGCTGATCACGTGCTCTCTATCCGCTAGGACACGTGCTCCCTTCTCCTCCTCAACATGTAACTCCCGGTCTAGAACTTCAAACCCGTACGTCGTCAGTGACGTCACAGAACAACAAAACATTCCATGTAAACACATCGCCGCGAACCTCCAGCCAGAGCAGACGTGAACCTTCACCTCTCCAGCTCACCGCCGCGATTTTTTGAGAAGATTCAATAAAGATTTGAATTTTTCTAACAATTCTTTATCCACAGCTCGTTCGAGACCGCAGGGCTTAAGGTGAGACCATAATTTGTTGTATTTTTACTGTTGTCTATGAAAAATAAACATACAGATATTGTCACTGCGCACAGCCCCACTAACAGCATGTTGCTGCGGCGCGCTGCCGGGACGTACAGCTGGTTTATCGCACGTTAGATTTTCCGCACGTCAGCACGAAACTAGTGAGTAAATCCGTGGACATTTTGGCTCACTAAGCAAGTAAAAGTCACGAAAATCGAAATACTAGTATGTAATGCCTATAAAATGTGATATGATTGCGAGCGCGGCGATCGTTTAGTGCATTAACAAGCGTAGTTAACATCGAACATCAACCAACTCAAGGTAGGTACGGCTTGCGCGTGGGTAACGTACTAGTACCAGTAGACAATGATTGAAAACTAAGATATTAGAGACTAGCAACTAGTGAGTAAAGTTTTCGTTTCAGGTTTAAGACATTAGCTACAGTGCCGTCTTGTCACGGCAGGTGGCGCATCATGGCGACACTTCGCAGCGAGAGCCGTTGCTATAGAACAACTACCGGGCATTCCTGTCTCCACACAAAGGAACGCTGTCCCATCAATTCACTAGCTAGACTGAGAAGCTTATTTCTTCTAGTGAAATAATGAGATAGAGACATGCTCTCTCATCTAGAGGATTAATAAGATAGAGGAACACATCACATTACTCCCTAGTAAGAGAAGATAGGAATAAACATATAACTTTAATTATTTGAGATAGATTGGCGCAATGTAATGCGACAACGTGTTAATGGGTTGTTCTCATATATAAATGTAGTTATCACGTATTTCCCTTCAAGAATTAATATCATTCTGAACTATAAAAAAAGATAACTTTAGTTCCAACATGGAGTTAGATGGTTTTAAAAAGAAAAATGTACGATATGTGTGCACATACGTACAACAGTCATGTCATTGTGATCAATATTTATTCTACTCTACAGTTAAGTACGCATGAAAACAGAGACTTGTATCAAATCTTTTTTTTTTATATTCCAACATGTAATCACAATACGGCACACTCAAGTTTTTCAAACTTTGCATTAATGCCGCCACCACACAGGGGACAATACAATACTCATTTTCACCTGAGCGAAGTGAGGAAAGTCGTGTAAAATGCCTTTCCCAAGGGCACAAGATCGGTATCAAATCTGTATCAATTAACCGTTAACGTGGCTGTACTAGTTTGTAAAAAAAGTATATAGTAGTTCTTGAATCCACTGAAAAAGAGGCAGTATTCGGTTCAGCTTATACAAATCCGGAAGTTTTAATGTCCACCATTCGGCCTGTATGTTCTGGACGCATCGTTTCCAAAAAAGAGTTGTAAATCGTACAAAACAGTTGCAAAATGACCAAATATATACCGTAAGTTGCAAAAAATATTGGAAAACGATACCAATGTCGTAGACTGCCAAATCAAACAAAAAGACGAAAATGTAAAGAAATAGAATTTGAAGAGTAGATTAATCGCCATACCATACTCTGTCATCTGTTCAACCTTCATGACCACGTAGATTTCATAATGACAGCAACTTTTTTTTGCCAAACTTTTTTTATTCGCACGCTCGCATCAGTTTTGGGGTTCCCAGAGGATGTCATCCATATGATCAAATCAACATGGCCTAAATTACATGCTTCTGCACATTAGCCCTTCAGTATTTTCATTGTCACGTACTCTAATAGCCAACATTTCCACTACAAGGGTAAACAAATAAGGTGATAATGGACAGCCTTGTCTTAAGCCGCGATAAAGTCTAAAAGGTGCTGACAAGTAACCTTGATTAGGCCATGTTGATTTGATTACATGGATGACATCCTCTGGGAACCCCAAAACTGATGCGAGCGTGCGAATAAAAAAAAGTTTTGCCAAAAAAAGTTGCGTTCATTATGAAATCAACGTGGTCAGGAAGGTTGAACAAATGGCACAGAGTATGGTACATACATGGTACATTACAAGTTGTAATGTCTGTGTACATAATAGTAACCCACTGAAGCAAAGATTTTCCAAAACCAAATACCTTTAAAGCCTCCAATACAAAATCTAACCTTATTTTGTCAACGGTCTTCTCAATTTGACCAAATCTTTAATAAAGATCAGGCTTTCAACATTTTCCTCATCACAATATTCAACTATTTCCAATGATTTTCTAATATTATCACTAGTACTTATTGATCTACCATACAAAAACATTCTGGTCCACATGTATAAGTCCGGATATTACTTTTTTCATCCTCAATCCAAAATTTGCGTATCACATGATAATAAGGCAAGAGCTCGTCAAATACTTAAATACATAGGATTTTTATCCTGTCCAGTTGTATCTTGTTTTAACACGTACAGGATCTAGGAACGAAATAACCTTCCTTTTGGGTTTCAGAGAGATGGCCAGTGTTATGTACATCATTGCTAAGAAAATGAAACTTAACAAACCGGCAACTTTCTGACGAACAATCAATCGACCAAAGGTTTATTGATTTAAAAAAGGCATTGCTGCTGTATTGTGCCTTCTGGACATGTCATGCATAAAATAATACATATAAAATATTGAAACGATAAAATAAGACAAGTACTAGATTTGCTTATGCATTGCTTGCATAAGCCAGTTTCGACTTCTTTCAGCTCATTTAGTAATGTTCAGAAGTCGCAACAGCGATGGTACAGGATTATTCCTTAAATCTAGCAGTACGACTGACTGTTCGATAAACTTACCATGACACGTGTTTTCTTTATGTTGATCACGTGTTTGAGGTATGCTCGATCACGTGCTTTCTGTTTGATCACGTTTGCATCTACACGTGTTCTTCATGGACCTGTAATAAGTTGAGTTAACGTGACTTGAGAGGTTAGAAATCTGCTGCAACTCCTTGTCTAAATTTTTCTCTACATAATTTACTCCATTTATGCGAAACGAACATTCATGATTTGATTCAGACCAGTGTTTAAATCTTGATATCCATACTCGCCCCCTCTCCACTGCCTAAAGGCTGTTCTAGAACCCCAAACCAGCCATCAGTTGTTGTCAGTGACGTCATAGAACAACACAACATCAGTTGTCAACACATCGCCGCCAGTCGTCAGCCAGAGCAGACGTGAACGTCCCCGCTCCAGCTCACCGCCGCGATTTTCTTTGAGAATTCAATAAAGATTTGAATCTTTCTAACAATTCTTTATCCACAGCTCGTTCGAGACCGCAGGGCTTAAGGTGAGACCATCATTTGTTGTATTCTTACTGTTGTCTATGAAAAATAAACATACAGATATTGTCACTGCGCACAGCCCCACTAACAGCATGTTGCTGCGGCGCGCTGCCGGGACGTACAGCTGGTTTATCGCACGTTAGATTTTCTGCACGTCACGAAACTAGTTGGTAAATCCGTGGACATTTGTGGCTCGCGTAGCAAGTCACTACGGAAGAATGTAGTGCCTTTGGAAATAATATTGCGAGCGCGGCGATTGTTCAGTGCATTAACAAGCGTAGTTAACATCAGCGAACATCAATCAACTCAGGGTAGGTACGACTCGCGTGGGGTATGTACTAGTAACAGTATAAAGTAATTAAAACCTAAGATATTAGATAGAAGTTCATAGAACTATAGTTGGTAAAGTTTATATTTCAGGTGTAAGCTATAAGCTGCAGTGCCGTTCTGTCACGGCAGGTGGCGCCTCATGGCGACACTTTGCAGCGAGACTCGTTCTGCAGAACAACGGCCGGGCATTCTAGTGACCAACGCCGTGCTAGAGGACGAACAAAATAAAACCTACGGGTCTTTAATGTCTCCATCTGATTACTGAGTGGTTCTATATACTAGTAGGAACGCTATCTCATTAGTTCACTAGCTAGAGAAGATTTAGTTCTTCTTCTAGAGAAATAATGAGGTAGAAGTGTGCTCTCTTATCTTAGGAATTAATGAAATAGAAACACTATCTCATTAATTCCCTAGTAAGAGAAGATAGGAATTAGTTGAGACAGATTGGCGCAGTGTAATGCGACAACGTGTTTATGGGTTGTTATCATGTATAATGTAGTTATCACGTATTTCCTTTCAAATATTTTTCTGAACTAAAGAAAAGATAACTATATGGTTCTTAATACAAACTATACGATATTTGAGCACAACAGCTATATCATTGTGAGGATTTTACTAGTATGTAATCTACTCTACAGATGTGTACACATGGAAACAAAGCTTTTTATGAAATTTGTATCATGTAATGACTACCTTTGTTGTACTAGTTTGTAAAAAGTATCCATGTAGTAGTTCTTGAATACATGTGAAAGAGAGACAGTATTCTGTATACAAAAATGATTGAATTGAGTAACGTTCGTTGACAGTTCATATGTAATGAGAGGACTAGTAATGAGTTTTTTTTTGCCTAGAAATAATGTACACGCATCCACTGTGTACCAAGTGTACGTTATGTTAGAGTATGCACATAAATTGTCATCTTCTCTCCCTCCTACTCTTCTTTGTCAAGCTCCGACGGAATTTGTATTGGACTCAAATCAATCTTGATCTTTTGTATGATAATCGCTGAAAATTGATTTCCCTTTGTCTATATCCCAAAGCCGTTTCAGAAACACCGGGATTTATATTAGTGTAGACCCTAATCTTGTAAAATATTTGAAAGCGTTATCATGAAAAGCTCTGAAAAGCTTGATTGAAATAATTTTCACACATAATCAGACAACAGAGAGAGCGGGTTTGGGTGCTGTGGAAAGGTTGGAGTCTTACATGTATCTATCAACTAAACTGAGTCTGAATTTTGGACGTTTTGTAATCGGCTATTCCCAGATCAGAGTGTACACTTTGGCCAATTTTTCAAGTTTCAAAATTTTCCACTTCGTTTCAGTATAGAAACTTGAACTACACATGGTACCATGCATGGTGGCTTTTTGAAATTTTTGGATAGCGATGGGCGGTTTTAAAGTTGCGCTTGCTTCTTCAAACTTGAGTGCATTACTTTACAATGGCACTATACGGACATTACAGGACACTACAGCTCATTTGGCATATAAAAACAAAACTCGTTGTATCCTCCAATGATTTATTTCAAATGTGAAATGACGTTACAGAACTAAAAGGAGGGTGCAAGTTTCTTTGAAAATTACAACATTGTTATAAAAATGTTATTACACTTACATATTTTGCTTATATATGGTACACAATCTCTACAGACACTACACATCTCTACGGACACTACAATATGGTAATTTATGACTGTCATTTTGTTTGATGACAACCATTATCAAAGTGGCTTCTGTCATAATGTCACCATCTTTAAATGTTTCAAAAGTAGGCAGCTGAAAGCCATTTGGTATTTTAACCCAAAGTACAAGCAACATAAAGACACATATTTTGTGATACATAAAGATATACCATGTATAACATGCAAAATGGCCAATCCTATCACAATTTTGGTGGGTTCAAGAAGATATTTTGCCATTAAGTGTCAAAAAATGCATGTTTGATAACGTGTAATACATATTGTTAACGGCACGGAAAGTCTTCAAATTATCATCTAGTTTTCAGCAAAACATATTAGAAAGAGCCAGTCTTGACAGTACTCAATTGTTGATTTCATTTTTTTGGCAGAACCTACCAATAGCTTATTTCAAAAGTTGATTATTTTCAAGTGCAACAATATAACGTAGATTTTATGACATAAAGTTGGTCCCAGCGTAATTTTTTGAACAGCTATCTACCAAAAAGCTTCAGGATTATCGGGGAATACTTATAACTACAAACAACATAAGAAAGACAATACAGTGGTATGTGAGACTATATCTGCGTCTAGCATTATACTACGGGTATTCTACAACATACATGGTACTAGTTTTACTGGGTTTGACTTCTTCTCTTTAAGCAATGGAAGACGAATTTACCCACTTCTTCTATGATATGTGGGTTCTTCCATTTTAGTAGTAAAATTGTTTTTTTTTTCGTGGTAGGGAACGGTGTGGAAGTAAGGGAGCATTTTGGACACGGTGCTAAATGATTGTTTCCTGATGTTGTCATAAAATAGACAAATTAGAGATGAAATGAATTTCGTCTTCCACTGCATTTGATCGAGGAGCAATAGTTACCAATTCTCTCCGACACAGGTAGTTTCATATATCGCCCTTTTCGATTTCCAAGGAGTGGGCACTTATTCTAATTTTACTAATAGCGGAGCGCTGCGCGAGGTCACAATGTTCTAGGTATTGTTCTAAACAGTATTCAGTCTTACATTTTCTATAAAATCTCAGTTTACCTGTATCAACAGAAAAACTATGGAAGGAAGTTTGAATGTACATGTCTGAAAGCATTGTCAATACTTTATACATATGTTGAAGATCACAGGTTGTACTATCAATATGCAGTAGGTAGGAATATCCACAGTGGTCGAGGATCTCCTTCCCTCGCTGTAAATGTCCCTCTACGACTATATGTCAGGGAATTACGTTGTAACAGGAGTGCATCAACTTGCAGAGGGTGTGTATCGGTATTAAGTTGTGTCAAGTGTGTCCAGAATTTAACAGTACGCAGGGATATATCTAAATCTAACGGGAGTCTTCCTAGTTCTGCTCTAGCTGCTACATTACTACATGTATACAATTTCTATGCACCCCAAGTACATTCTTACAGAAACGGTTATGGGAACTTTCGATTGGTGAGGTTTCATTTACAGGATCTTTTCCCCAGATTTCATATCCATACAGAAGTATCGGTTTAATACAAGCGTCAAATATTCTAAACAGGCACTTCAGAGAGACAGATGAACGTTGTAAAGATTTGAGACATTTCAGGGCGCTATTTAGGGCGCTTTGCAGTCCTTTGTCGGAATCGGAAAATAGACAACGTCGTCTACGTATAAGAGACACGATACAAATAAGCTATGTAGAGAGTGAGCATTCAATATCAAGTACATGTACTAAATCATTTATGAAAATATTAAAAAGCGTCGGGCTGAGATTACACGCTTGTCTAACACCTTTCACAGTTGCAAATACGCTTTAGATAATATGTTTTAAACATTTCAACAGAATGCAATGAATATTTAGCGACAATGATATAACAGTGCAGGATGCCATTGATACACCCTGATCTTGGAATAGTCGATTAGAAGTGCTGGAGTGACGTCCCGCACTTGCCCTCTTTTTCATCACACACTCTCTCTTTGCCAGATGAAAGTGTGGAAATGTATGCATCAGTACTTGAAATATTCCCCATGGAGAGGCAATTATTATTCACCGGTACCATGTTTGTTTTAGACAACCATTTGATTGGGGTCGACTGAATGGCATTGTCAGCGGTATTTTCCCCTCCCCCTGTAATATAAACATGAAAAATACTTACGTTTTGGAGAAACCTGAAAGTTATACACAAAACTTTACAGAAGGGACAATCTCTCAAATTCCGTCATCGAGCTTTCTGACTTGACCGCTTTACTCATGACAAACATGTGCAACTGCAGCCGCAAGACCAGTGAAGTACAGTAGTGAAGCTGTTGCACTAGCAGATTCACCCGCCAGGAGGCGCTATTTCACTTCGAGATCAACATCAACTTCGTCATGTCTTGCTGCATCAGCCGCGATACCGATCCACCTTAGGTGTAGATCAGGTCTGTCCAAAAAGCAAACCATCACATTTTAGCAATGAAAAAAAAATGTTCATTCAAATTTGCACTCGTGAATGCGTAACTTGTGAAAATAGTTAAAAACAGTGGATGTCAAATCATATTCTTCTGCCTGCTCGAGCAAGTAGTTATAATTTTTCTCTCCTTCTCCGAAGGACGACGTGACATCGCCTGGTCCAAGGCAGCTTCGGTAGATTTCGGCAGACTTCGGCAACCCTCGTCAAATCCCGCCAACTAACATCACCGACGAGAGCCAAGTTCGCCCGTCCGAAGCACACCAAAGACTCGTTATATAGTTCATGAGTAGACTGTTATGTTGTTGTAAAAAGTTTCCAAAATCCAAAAAAATGAATAGAATAGATGATAAGTTAGATACTGGCGCTAGTGCTAGTGCTAGTGCTAGTAATGTTAGTAATAGTGTTGGACTAACCGTTACGCGCCCCTCCCCTGCGCAGTCTAACACCGATGTATCGAAATATGCAGAGGAACTGAGCAAAGACCCTACAGTCCTCCGCAGCGCGAACAGCATCAGCAGGCTGTTCAAGGGTGGCTCCAAAAACAACGTCACCACCATTTTTGCGAAAAACCTGATCGAATCCGCTACGGAAGACTTGCAGATTGAACTTGAATCTTGCTCGTCTATGTCCAGCGGCAGTTGTGAGTCTGGTATGGACATGATGGACTCCGTTCTTAACATAACCGGACTCATCCACGCCGAGAAAAACCGAATCAAGGGCGAACGGTCAAGGGAGGACGTCGGTCTCCTCTCGCAGATCGCGAAGTTCAAGCCGGAGTTTCGTGCAACGACCGAGACTCACCAGAGAGAGAGTACTCACGAGCTCGCGAAGAGACGTGATTCTCAGGGACATGACACAATGGCTTACCTCCACAAAGGGTACTCCCTGACTAGGCTCTCAGATCTGAGACAGGGAAAGATCCGAACCGTGACAGGGAAGACACTGCGGATCAAGTGCTCCAAGGAAAACGAAATCCTCCGCCAGAAGATGATCTATAACGCCAGACAGGAGTTGGCCCCTCCGAAAAAGAAGAAGTTCAAAACCGTCGCTAAGGCGGTCGCCTGGACCGTCAGAAACAGGCTGGCGTTCATGAAGGGTGACCAAAAAACCAAGGAACAGGAGGAAGAGGAGAAGCTACAGAAGTTGGCAAAGATCACCGTCAGAAACGTCATCAAAAACGCCGTCAAGAAGGTTGAGTTAGAGGAGAGGAAGGAGGCCATAAGGGAAGAAAGGCGCCGTCGAGCCAACCGCAGAAAGATCACCAAGACTCCGAACTACTTCGGGGAGCTGGAGGACTTCCCGACCCGACCCCGTGGGTGCAGAAGTACGACAAGAACCACAACAAGGACAACAAAGCGCTGACGTACCTGGTCCGAGAGATCCAGAGGGACATCAAGGAGAACGAGTTAGGCCCTCCACCACCCGGCCTGGAGCTGCCGTGCACCAACCTCTCCCTGAGGCACTCCAAACACTCCGATCTCAACCTGGCGCGTCATGGGGACGACACTGAGGAGGAGCCGACCATCCTCAGCGGGCGAAAGAATTCCACCATCCACTTCGGAGACATCACAAAGATTGAAGACTCCGACACTTCTCAAGTAAGAGAAGAAGATAAACTCAGCATCGCCGCTGGAGGAGCCCCTGCTGAGCCGCAAACACTCAAGTCCGCACTGAAGCCCTCGAAGACCGACATCCCTCGAACTGGGAAAGAGTCGACGAGCAAGCCAGATCATCTTGGCGGGAAATCTGGCAGCTCAAGTGTCACCCGAGAGGCAAAGGGAGCTGGAATGATCGGGCTCTTCCCGGCAACCGATATCCCTTCCAGTAAGAAGTCCCCTAAATCGGGTGGGATCCTCAAGGACGACAAGAAAAAGGGTGTCAAGGGTTCTGTCCAGAAGGGCCAGGGTACCGAGATGTCCCCCGCTCTCACCGATGAGACGCGTACTCAAGCAAGGCAGTCCTCAAGCCAGGACGCAGAAGTCGCCCTCAGCTCGGCCGCTGCAGATGAGCCCGTGCCCATCTGGACGAAGGACGCCCAAGGAGAAAAAGTTGTGGACCTCTCAAGACAAACCACGAGACATGACCGACCCTAGAGTCGACGCTCCTTACATGTTGCGCTCTTTGACCGAGTCCGGTCAGGTAAAGGCGCAGAAGAAATGGAAGAGCTCCCCCTGCGCCGAGAAGTTCCGAATGTCTTATTAAGGGCGTGGAAGGCCTGAGTTCCTCATCTGGATCGTCCGGAGGGACACCTGACGCAGAGCCAGTCAGGAAGATGCCTGTCCAAAGGCAAGCAGGGCGGCCCAAAGAAGGCGCTAGAGTCAGAGCCACGGCCGTGGCAGACTCGGGGGCAGTGGTACCCTACAGTGCGGACGACGGCGTCAGGACAGCCGTTCAAAAAATCACGGTCGCCGTGACAGAAGGGATGATGGCGACGAACCCTCACCTCCGCATTCTGAACCGCGCCGTCTCGATCGTCGACCCCGTGATGCAGGCAACCGAGGCCATGCTCTTCCACCCGACACTTCTAGGAGACCTGATACACCAGGTCAACCATACGTACAACACGGTGGAGGCTACCACACTGGGGCTTACACGGTACTTCACTGCCATCATGTCGGGCGTCCTGACAAGAGTAGCAGGCTTGATGCCTTTGATTGGTGCTACAGAAGAAGACGGCCTGCCCACACTTCCCTCAAACGCTCCTGTCGACAGGACGGACACGGCAACGTCGACTGGCAAAAGACTGATGGCAATCAAAGCGTCTCCACCGCCTTCTGAGTCCGGTGTCACCGATCAGAAGGGTACAGCCGAACAGTCACGCCGGAAGAATAAGCTGTCCAAAGGGCGCTATCCAGTACGTGGAGAATCGCCAGGAATAAAGGAGTCGGTGCCGACCGCGAGTATGCCTCGAAAATCAAGCATTCCTTGCATGGAAAGGGACCAGGTGAAGCCCCACACTGCGGCACAAAGTAGAAAGACAGGGAAGCCAGACAGCACGGAAGGGGCCAAGAAACGTTCAAAGATAAAACAATCTCCTCCAAAGGAAAAGAAGACAGAGAAGTCTGAGTGCCAAGAGGCAGAGGGCATAATCTGGAAAGTGCCAGACCGTCGGAGACGCTCTAGTCTTCACCCAGAAGTGGTCAAAGACCTGAAGAGCACTATCCAACATCGCGAGGAAGGGCGTCAGAAAAAGACGACAGACAAGTCTGACAGCCAAGAGGCTGAAGGCACAATCGTGGAAAGTGCCAGACCGTCGGAGACGCTCTAGTCTGAACCCAGAAGTGGTCAAAGACCTGAAGAACACGCTCCGACATCGTGAGGAAGAGCGGCAGGAAAAGAAGCCGACCCTGCACTTCACCTCTGAGTCGAGTGCCGTGTCACAGAAAAGCACCGTCACAAAGTACGGGAAAGGCAAGAAGAAAGACACGACTTCTCAGGAGACCAGTCAGGCGCTGACGAAGACAACACTTGCCTTTGCCCCTCCGCCTCCTCCTCCCCCACTGCCGGGTTGTCTCCCAGGAGGCAGCAAGCCAGCAAAGGCCGCTCCTGTTGTGTACACAACACAGACGGCAGAAGTGGGGCAGCGCGCTGCGGTGAGTTCCCGAGAGGAAGATGGCACAGAGATCTCCACTGAGACTGCCACAATGGCGACGATGATGGAG